>NW_024726235.1:7999523-8131360 GCF_018991925.1 Homarus americanus
TCACCCACACCCACTGTACCACCTCACCCCACTGCACCACCTACACCCCACTGGTCCACCACCCACTGCACCACCTACACCCACTGCACCACCTACACTCACTGGTACCTACACCCACTGCCACCACCTACACTGCTGGTCCACCCACACCCACTGTCCACCCACACCCACTGGTCCACCTACACCCACTGGACCACCTACACCCACTGGTCCACCCACACCCACTGGTCCACCCACACCCACTGCACCACCTACACCCACTGTACCACCACACCCACTGTACCACCCACACCCACTGCACCACCCACACCACTGGTCCACCCACACCCACTGCACCACCCACACCCACTGTACCACCCACACCTGCACACCCACACCACTCACCACCCACACTCACTGGTCCACCCACACCCACTGCTGCACCACCCACACCCACTGGTCCACCCACACCACTGGTCCACCCACACCCACTTGCACCACCTCACACTCACTCCACCCACATCCACTGTACCACCCACACCCACTGCACCACCTACACCCACTGCACCACCTACACCCACTGCACCACCCACACCCACTGGTCCACCCCACACCCACTGGTCCACCCACACCCACTGGTCCACCCACACCACCGTACCACCCACACCCACTGCACCACCCACACCCACTCACCCACACCACTGCACCACCACACCACTGGTCCACCCACACCACTGGTCCACCCACACCCACTGGTCCACCCACATCCACTGCACCACCCACACCCACTGCACCACCCACCACCCACACCCACTGGTCCACCCACACCCACTCCACACCCACTGGTCCACCCACACTCACTGGTCCACCCACACCCACTGGTCCACCCACATCCACTGCACCACCCACACCCACTGGTCCACCTACACCCACTGCACCACCCACACTCACCGGTCCACCCACACCCACTGTACCACCCACATCCACTGCACACCCACACCCACTGCTGCACCACCCACACCCACTGCACCACCCACACCCACTGTACCACCCACACCACCACTGGTCCACCCACACCCACTGGTCCACCCACACCCACTGTACCACCCACACCCACTGCACCACCCACACCCACTGTACCACCTACACCCACTGCTGCATCACTTACACCCACTGCACCACCCACACCCACTGCACCACCCACACCCACTGCACCACCCACATCCACTGCACCACTACACCCACTGCTCACCACTCCACCCACTGCACCCACCCACACCCACTGCACCCACCCACACCCACTGCACCACCTACACCCACTGTACCCACCCACATCCACTGTACCACCTACACCCACCTGGCACCACCCACACCCACTGCACCACCCACACCCACTGCACCACCCACACCCACTGCACCACCCACACCCACTGTACCACCCACACCCACTGAACCACCCACACCCACTGGTCCACCTACACCCACTGTACCACCCACACCCACTGTACCACCTACACCCACTGCCACCTACACCCACTGCTGCACCACCCACACCCACTGCACCACCTACACCCACTGTACCACCCACCCACTGCTGACCACCCACACCCACTGCACCACCTCCACCCACTGTACCACCTACACTCACTGCACCACCTACACCCACTGTACCACCTACACCCACTGTACCCACCCACACCCACTGGTCCACCCACACCACTGCACCACCCACACCACTGGTCCACCCACACCCCTGCTGCACCACCCACACCCACTGCCACCACCCACACCCACTGTACCCACACCCACTGGTCCACCCACACCTCACTAGTCCACCCACACCCACTGCACCACCCACACCCACTGGTCCACCCACACCACTGGTACACCAACTGCACCACCCACACCCACTGGTCCACCCACACCCACTGTACCACACCCACAACCCCACTCACTGTCCACCCACACCCACTGCACCACCTACACCCACTGGTCCACCCACACCACTGGTCCACCCACACCCACTGGTCCACCCACATCCACTGTACCACCCACACCCACTGGTCCACCCACACCCACTGCACCACCCACACCCACCCGTCCACCCACACCCACTGCACCACCCACACCCACCTGTCCACCCACACCCACTGGTGCCCACCTACACCCACTGCACCACCTACACCCACTGTACCACCTACACCCACTGGTCCACCTACACCCACTGCACCACCTACACCACCGGTCCACCCACACCACTGTACCACCCACATCCACTGCACCACCACACCCACTGCTCACCACCTACACCCACTGCACCACCCACACCCACTGTACCACCTACACTCACTGGTCCACCCACACCCACTGGTCCACCCACCCACTGCACCACCCACACCCACTGCACCACCCACATCCACTGTACCACCTACACCCACTGCTGCACCACCCACACCCACTGCACCACCCACACCCACTGCACCACCTACACCCACTGCACCACCCACATCCACTGTACCACCCACACCCACTGCTCACCACCTACACCCACTGCACCACCTACACCCACTGCACCACCCACACCCACTGCACCACCTACATCCACTGCACCACCTACACCCACTGCTGCACCACCTACACCCACTGCACCACCCACACCCACTGTACCACACCACTGCACCACCCACACCCACTGCACCACCCACACTCACTGCACCACCCACACCCACCGGTCCACCCACACCCACTGTACCACCCACACCCACTGTACCACCCACACCCACTGCACCACCTACACCCACCGCACCACCCACACCCACTGCACCACCCACACCCACTGTACCACCCACACCCACTGCTGCACCACCTACACTCACTGCACCACCCACACCCACTGTACCACCCACACCACTGCACCACCCACACCCACTGTACCACCTACACCCACTGTACCACCCACACCCACTGGTCCATCCCACACCCACTGCCTCACCACCTACACCACTGGTCCACCTACACCCACTGCTGCACCACCCACACCCACCGCTGCACCACCCACACCCACTGTACCACCCACACCCACTGGTCCACCCACACCACTATCCACCCACACCCACTGCACCACCTACACCCACTGTCCACCCACACCACTGGTACACCCACACCCACTGCACCACCTACACCCACCGGTCCACCCACACCCACTGTACCACCTACACCCACTGCACCACCCACACCCACTGCACCACCCACACCCACTGGTCCACCCACACCCACTGGTCCACCCACACCCACTGGTCCACCTACACCACTGCACCACCCACACCCACTGGTCCACCCACACCCACTGGTACACCTACACCCACTGCACCACCTACACCCACTGGTCCACCTACACCACTGGTCCACCTACACCACTGGTCCACCTACACCCACTGGTCCACCCACACCCACTGCACCACCTTCACCCACTGGTCCACCCACACTCACTGGTCCACCTACACCCACTGCACCACCCACCCCACTGGTCCACCCACACTCACTGGTACACCACACCCACTGCACCACCCACACCCACCCTGGTCCACCCACACCCACTGATCCACCTACACCCACTGCACCACCTACACCCAGTGCACCACCTACACCACTGGTCCACCACATCCACTGCAAACCTACACTCACTGGTCCACCCACCCACTGCACCACCTACACCCACTGCACCACCTACACCCACTGGTCCACCCACACCACTGGTCCACCCACACCCACTGCACCACCTACACCCACTGGTCCACCCACATCACTGTACCACCCACACCCACTGGTCCACCCACACCACTGCACCACCCACACTCCACCGGTCCACCCACACCCACTGCACCACCCACACCCACTGCACCACCCACACCCACTGGTCCACCCACACCCACTGCACCACCTACACTCCACCGGTCCACCTACACCCACCGGTCCACCCACATCCACTGTACCCACACCCACTGGTCCACCTACACCACTGGTCCACCCACACCCACTGTACCACCTACACTCACTGGTCCACCCACACCCACTGCACCACCTACACCCACTGCACCAACCACACCCACTGTACCACCCACACCCACTGTACCACCCACACCCACTGCACCACCTACACCCACTGGTCCACCACACCCACTGCACCACCTACACCACCGGTCCACCCACACCCACTGGTCCACCCACATCCACTGCACCACCTACACCTCACCTCGGTCCACCCACACTCACTGGTCCACCCACACCCACTGTACCACCTACACTCACTGGTCCACCTACACCCACTGCACCACCTACACCCACTGCACCAACTACACCCACTGTACCACCTACACTGTACCACCACCACCACGTAAGGACTCAGTGCATAATACATATTTCATGATGATATAATACTGTAGTGTGAATTTAACCTATTTAATATCATTAGCATATCACTAAGCCTCAAGAACCATCATTATTATCATCATCATCATTATTCAAATCATCATAATTTTTTTCTCAGTATAGTATTTATTTTAAACACACACACACACACACACACACACACCCCTCAACCATTTACCACCACCTGCACTCCTCCTTTCACCGCTTGCTTCAGCAACACTGTGGCTCTCACCCATGACCACCTGTACAACCCACCACCACCTGTACCCTGTGTTTCACACCTGTACAACCCACCACCACCACCTGTACCCTCTGCTCCACACCTGTACAACCCATCACCACCTGTACCCTCTGTTCCACACCTGTACAACCCACTACCACCACCTGTACCTCTGCTCCACACCTGTACAACCCATCACCACCACCTGTACCTCTGTTCCACACCTGTACAACCCACCACCACCTGTACCCTCTGTTCCACACCCAAACCCACCACCGCCATCACCTGTACCTCCTGTTCCACACCTGTACAACCCACCACCACCACCTGTACCCTCTGTTCCACACCTGTACAACCCACCACCGCCATCACCTGTACCCTCTGTTCCACACCTGTACAACCCACCACCGCCATCACCTGTACCCTCTGTTCCACACCTACAACCCACCACCACCATCTATACCCTGTGTTTCACACCTGTACAACCCACCACCGCCATCACCTGTACCCTCTGTTCCACACCTGTACAACCCACCACCACCACCACCTGTACCCTCTGTTCCACACCTGTACAACCCACCCACCACCTGTACCTCTGTTCCACACCTGTACAACCCACCACCACCACCACCTGTACCTCCTGTTCCACACCTGTACAACCCACCACCACCACCACCTGTACCCTCTGTTCCACACCTGTACAACCCACCACCACCACCACCATCTATACCCTGTGTTCACACCTGTACACCCACCACCGCCATCACCTGTACCCTCTGTTCCACACCTGTACAACCCACCACCACCACCACCTGTACCCTCTGTTCCACACCTGTACAACCCACCACCACCACCACCTGCACATTCTGTTCCACACCTGTACAACCCACCACCACCACCACCTGTACCTGTTCCACACCTGTACAACCCACCACCGCCATCACCTGTACCCTCGGTTCCACACCTGTACAACCCACCACCACCACCACCTGTACCCTTCACGACTCATCCAGCCACTTTCCTAACATGTACTGGTCAATAGAGACTGTCTAGACTCAGCCTACAGACGTCTGGTAGTTCTGTGTACCTGTTAATATCACGTGGGTACAGGTATAGCGGCAGGTGAATCTTTATGACAGATCTATGTGAAAAGAGTTTATGTTGAAGTCATTTTACTCTCCGAAATGGGTATGTATATATATGTGTTATAGAATTTCTGAACTAACCTCACCTAACCTAACTTGACAGGACATTAACCTAATGGGACGTAACCTAACCAATTGGGACATAACCAAACCTAAACTAACTTAACCTAATGGGAGATACCCGAACCTAAAATTTGTATAAACTTCTTAGTTCCTTCAGTATATGAGTACCACCTCTCACACCACCCACCTGCTGGGCCTTGTTCGACCACCTGCACCCACTACAACCACCACCTCATGATGTGCCTCATTCAACCACCCGCACCACCACCATCTATTATTACCACTTGAAACATAAGCACTTATCTGGCAGGGAGCGAGGAAGAAACCACAGATAGATGGATCTCTCTCTCTCTCTCTCTCTCTCTCTCTCTGTCACTTCCGTTGTTAAATGAAATCTTAGGCGGCCTGATAGTCCAATATAGAGGGGGGGGAGCCTTGTCCTCGGATGTTCCTTGTGTGGAGTGGAGGACTACATCTAGTGAGAGGGGGGGGGACACCGACTTTCTGTACACACTGGAGAATGTACGCCTCGGCACGTACAGTGTATTAACCCCTTGAGTACGATGACTTGAACTCTTGAGTATGATGACAAACAAGCTGGAAGGTCTAAATACCCTTTTATACGGTGTGTAGGACCATCATATCGGCCCCGCCAACAGCCACACCACCACACCACCACACCACCAGCCACACCACCAACACAAATATTAACACCAGCACTAAATCTACCACCAAGACCAAAATACCACACACACACACACAGCTTTGGTTACACTCCAACAACATCATGAGGTCCCCACCTCCCACTTCAGCTACCCAACCGCTGGTACTATCCTACCTACTTATACAGAAGAAGAAGAACAAGAAGAAGAAATAGGATAATTGAAATAAATCAATATTCATATTCATATTTTCTGATGGCTGCCAACATAGGTACAGTAAACAACATCTCTGCTACAGTAGACCCAAATAAGGGTTAGGAAGAGTAGCTAAAGTTGTCTATGTTCAGGTGCCACACTCTTGGTTGTAGCAATTTGTATTCGAAACAAAACATTTATTTTCTATCACAAATGTGTATTTTTTTTACACTCGTCCGCCATGTTTTTCCACAACCCGTCTGATTGGCCGATTCGGCCAATCAGACGGGTTGTCCTTGGGTACTTGTTGTGTATGTGTCAGTCAGAAGAGGTCCAGTTAAGGTATTAACCTTGTGTGTGTCTGTCTGAGGGCCGACATTACAGCGAGACCTTTCTTATTGCTTCAGCGACCCACTCAACCCCCCCACTCATCCTCTACGCCACTCCAACACGTCCCACGGTTAAGATTCTCGAGAGATTCATAAACTAATTCCTTTCACACAACTACGGTGGTTAAAGACCGCCAAATCTAGTTACTGTATAGGGAAGTCTAACCGTGTCACCAGAACGCTTAACTGAACCACTAGGACAGTATTATCATGAGGGAAATTTTATAAAGAACATTTGGAAATCCACCTAAGTGTCGTAACTGAAATGAGCCCGTACGTTCTTGCACTTCCAATTGGAATTTTTTTTTAACATAAGAACATCTGAAAACCGAGGCCCCTGACTGAGCATTGCACGAATACAAAGGACACATTACCTGACATTTAGCCAATCTACGCCCACTTCCCATGCAATGAATATGAACGACCGAAACCAACACTGGGGATATCTGGTGACTTTGTGGTTTTGACTGTGTGTGTGTGCATCTCTCGACGTCTTAATACTTGCTCCCTTATAACATCATCTTTGTCTCGCTCGCCACATTTTTCTGGACAATATACAGTTCTCATCTTTCTTATACTATCCTTGAGACAACAAAAACTAACACCCGCATATCTGATCACAAGGTCTAGGAGGGGTAACTTGGCTATATCTTCACCTTATTCTGATATATATATATATATATTGTACCTGACTTAGCACGAGCACTATATATAGTTAAGGATGACGATTGTTACATGGATAGAAAGATGGCTGTCTAAATTCGTCTTCGTTCACCAAATAATAATTCACTTCCTTAATTTTCTTCATTATTAAACTTACGTAATATTTCAGAGGTATAAAGCCAGTTCGATTCAATTATATTTTTTCAACCTTAGTTTCGGAATACAGTCAAAAACGGTTACCACAGTCTACACTCGCCTCTCAACTGGCTGTGTGACCCCATGCATCGCTTCACCCCACTTCTAGAAACTGGATACGTGTGCAATCAGTCTGTCTGCCAATGGTCCTGACTCAGACACACAAACTAAAATCTAACGACGTCCCTTCTACCTCTGGATCACCACCTAGCCTGTGGCACATCATACATACATGAATACAAGAAACAGACATATTTCTTCAGTTGTCAACACACACACACACACTTTAAAAGTTGTCAACAAATAAAACTGACATTATGACAGTGTATTGACGACTCTGGCAACCTCTCTCGTCTTGGGTGTGTCGGGAGCCACAGCCAGAAGAGTGCTAGGACTTTACTCAATAGGTCAATTACCTACACCCCATCATCCTTGGTTTCCACGTCCTAGGAGGAGAGAGTGTATGTGTGGGTGTGACCAACTTTTTTCATTATGCTGAAAGTGAGTAACCCGCATCATACTGAGTGACCTAATTTTACATCATACTGAGTGACCTAATTTGCCATCATACCGAGTGAGTTCCTCCTCCTATCCCAGCGTATTTATTTAATCCCTCTTCCTCCTCCCAGTGTGGTCAAGCGTGGCACGTGTACATTATCCCTCACCTCTTCACCCTCCCCTTCACAGCCTTACCGCACCTCACCTCCCTCCCCAGCGCCACTTACCCTCCTCATCCTCCCTCAGCACCACCACGACACACACACACACACACACACACACACACACACACTTGAAGATTATTTTAATTTCATTATTTGTATGCAATATCCAACATCCCTTATGTCACAGTATCAAACATCTCATTCTGACACATGGAGGGATCGATGAATATCAGAATGAACACTATGACTCCTGTTGTCTCGGTGGAGTTGCCAAAATCCTTCGTCCGTTGCGTCATATTTTTTTAACAAAATTTTGTATAGATAGTAATTTTAACGAGTGTACGTCTAAAATTCCTGCTACTCCCGTCACCATCAGCTCAAGAGTATTGCTGACTGGGGTACCTTACATAACCTAACCAAAGCCCGCACTTTACCTAAGGTTACCTGGTGACTCAACTCACCAAGACGGAAATAGCTACAAATTGTAAACACAAGATACCACAAACAACTTCCTCCTCAACACACACACACACACACACACACACACACACACACACACAGCAACAAATGAAAAAAAAACTTACTGTCGGTATCACCAACACCGGTTTCAGATTCTCACAAGTTCGTCGAGTGAATTTTCCAGGTGTGTGATAATGTTGGAACACACACAACCTAACTTAACTTAACTTAACCTAACCTCTAACTTAATCTAACCTCACACAGTGACTTAAACTACTCCAAAAAAAAATGACAACGACATTACACCAGAGACCTAACTTAACTTAACCTTACCTTACTTATTCAAGACACAACCTAACTTACCCTAACATATTTAAGACCTAACCTAACTCATTCAAGTCCATATATTGAAGTATCTGAAATCACATATATATCAGAAGTCAATCGGTAACATCCGCTGTAATCTTATCATCTCTGCTTGTATCACACACCACCATCACCATGTCAACAGGCCTTTGTGGTATTCGCCCGTAATTAACAACTAACATGACTCACTATGGAGAGGTATTAGCCACCTCTGATTCACTAAGTATCGTACGATAATATTTATCTTATTTTTTACCCGTAAACGATGTGCGAACATAACTAGCAGCTTGGGATGGCAGATTGGTTATTATGTGACGCAAGTATGGCAACCAGAATGGCATTTAAATCACATAATCTTTCTACTAGATACGTTCTCTTATATCTCCACTTAAGAGGGGAAAATTGACGCAAGGTGCCCTCTTCAGAATCTGGAACCTTCGACCAATAAGACGCCATAAGGCATATATAATGGTAGTATCCCTCCGCCACCCTACCCCTACTATCACTATTATTGTTCTCATTACTGTAATCGTTCACAGCCCTTCCGTAAATGTGTCAACAACGACCTATAATTTGATCACCACCACCACCACTACGGTACAGATACACAAGGCATCTTCACCACCACTACGGTACAGATACACAAGGCATCTTCACCACCACTACGGTACAGATACACAAGGCATCTTCACCACCACTACGGTACAGATACACAAGGCATCTTCACCACCACTACGGTACAGATACACAAGGCATCTTCACCACCACTAACACTGCACAATCACCGCTGGTCCGCTCCTCTTAATTTGGTTGAAATTATGGATGATATTAATCGAAGTCGTGTGGTAACTTACCAGGCATTACAACAACAGTTGTTACACCTTCACACGAACTCATGACACAACAACTAACTCCCATGTAAATGTTTACAATTACCAGGTTAAGAAGTCTGGTTCTGTGATGGCCAGCACTCTACCTAAGATATAAGAAAACTTAATATAAAAGTGATGCAACTTAGCTCAGAAAAATGTAAACAAGAAATTCAGCTCTAACATAAGTAGTAAACATGGTCCATATTATACGGCGTTATGAAGTACACACACACACACACACACATACACATATATATATATTTCATGTATATCCACAATGAAAACGTGGATAAGATAAATCTTGATAAAATCACACAGGGAAAAGGGAAACAACGGAGCTCCATTGTTTCTATATATATATATATATATATATATATATATATATATATATATATATATATATATATATATATATATATATATATATATGTATGTGTGTGTGTGTGTGTGTTAAACATGGCACTTTGTTGTGCAGTGATTACGACAGAACATAATGCGACACCGTTATCTGTTTTGACAACAGTGGGTGACAATAACACAGATCTTCAAAACAAAAATTGTGATGCAGAGGATGTAAACCGGAGATGACCTCACCTCTGACGAAGACGATCTCTGTGGGACTTTGTTCTGTGAAGGCGCGTGTGAGGGCGGGCACCAGCAGCAGGACCCGCCACCAAGACAACAACAACAACCTGCCACCAGCCACCTCCATGATGCTTAGTAACTTCCTCCTCGCCTTGGTCCACCGTAGTCCAATTGATCACGCCATCACCACAACCACCATCACCACACAGCCCACTTACACGCGTTAGAGGTCACTTTTTTTCTTATGTCACTAGTGCGCTCACTCTCATGGTGACCGCTTACTGGCGTGTATGTAGTAGCTCTCACTTGAGGGGAGAGCGAGGAGGCGCGTTTGGAGGTACCCCGGACATACTACATGATTAACAAGTTGTGTCTGACTGGTGGTGAGCGGGAGGGTGGCCACTACACACCATCCTTCACTTAACACTCACAAAAACAACTGTCTGTATTATCTTCAAGGCTTTTTCCATCACACATTTAAGTTTCCTCACTGCGGATACCTCTCGCGTGTAAACAAATCCAGTATCGCCAACTGCTGTCCCCCCAAACGTAGCGAATAAGTAAAATAACACAAAAGTTAGATATTAAATCAATATACGGTACAGTACTTTAAATAGTCAATGACTAAGTTTTATTTTTGAGGTTACGCGCACAGGGGAGTATCGACCCAACACCCTCCCCCCGCCCTCCTTACTCAAGGCAAAAATCACATATTTTTATCACAGGATGAACAAGGTTTTTATTACAGCTACACGCCACCACCACCCAACAAGGCCTAAACGCAGTGTAATAATAATAAACGTTGTGTGTGTGTCTCCTTTACCACATCTTATCGGTCACTAATAAGTCTTTTCTCAAATTCAAGTAAGAATTTTTTAAATATAACTAATCAGCGTAAGTGCGCACTCGACACCCTGACCTTCCCGCACAGACACACACACACACACAAACACACACACACACTATTAACTCGCCCAAAAAAAAACTAGCTCAAGCGCGCAAGAAACTTCCACATACAGTATACACACACGGAACCACCAAAGGCATACAAACACAAGAGGCATAGATAAGAAAATACACATTCACCAGTAATTAAGCAAGAGACCCCCCGACACAATAAACCCTCATATACAGACGAAAACAAACATTCGCATTAACACGCACACAGTGCACGTGTACAGCAGAAGGTTGGCGCCAGAACGGTCACAAAGTTGGACCACACAGACGAAAACAGCTCCTCTTGGCCAGGGACAAGACACTACTGTCCTGTACCTCCTTGAAGGATGATGCAAGCTGTCCTGTCCACCACAACAACACGTGCACCTTACCTCGTGCACAAGCTGCCCCAACAACTGTGCACCACGCCTTATTACACGAGAATTAGCACCCCCACCTTATGTAAAGTAAGGTGAGGACCCTTACTCTACCTAGGTGATTAGGTCAAGTTTGGTGGAAACTAATCGGGGTCCCACAAGTCCCAACGGGCAGGACCAGTGTGGAGTGTTAGGTTAGGTATGTGTGCTCACGATAACGGCTACGTCAATATACTGTGGTGTTGGAGATAACGGCGGGTGTTATCTTGTCAACGCCGCAACGAAATCACCGCAACCACTCTTATCTCCCTTCTCATGTGTGTGTGGGGAGAGCATGAGGTGTTCTGGAGTGAATTAAGCTGGGATATGAGCGACCTAAATAACTGGTGTCATCACAGCATAAAACATTACACTTGACAACCCCAAAACATTAAGGTTAAGAAGACGTGAACTGAAAAATACAAGAAGCTTTTGGCCTGTGAGGAGTAATTAAGTCGGGATTAAACAAATCATATACCATTACTGTGCTTAAAACTCTTTTATATTCTTAAGGTTCAAAGGTCAGCGAGTGAAGGACAAAGTTGAGTGAGGTCGAGGCGTCAGGCGTTGTGTGGAGGTCCAACAGTTATGATACTACTATTAAAAACATCAAGAAAACTCCTCGAGATTAGGAAGGTCCTCTCTCTCTCTTGGCAAGCTTAAGTTACAGTTGCCCCAAACTAGAATTTCACTTGTCCCGGGCAACTAGCCAACAGATTAGGTCGAGCCCATCCAAGGTAGAATATACAAATCCTACACACAGGTGATACATACTTCACCATAATACTAAAACGTACACACACAGATGATACATACATCACCATAACAATGTAACATCCTCCCCCCTCTCACTCCTGACACTATTAGTACATGGACACATAACCGCGCGCGCGCGCGCGCGTGTGTGTGTGTGTGTGTGTGTGTGTGTCAGATTGCGTCACACACCTCAACTAAGCTCCTCCTCATGTCCAAGAGTCAATAACAATGGATTATCTTCCTTATCGACAATTAATTTAACTTTGAAGCTCCTCCAATCCCTCACAATACCCTGAACCCACTCATAATCCCTCACAATACCCTGAACCCACTCATAATCCCTCACAATACCCCGAACCCACTCATAATCCCTCACAATACCCTGAACCCACTCATAATCCCTCACAATACCCTGAACCCCTCATAATCCCTCACAATACCCTGAACCCCTTTCATAATCCCTCTGTGCCTGAACCCACTCATAATCCCTCACAATACCCTGAACCCACTCATAATCCCTCACAATACCCTGAACCCACTCATAATCCCTCACAATACCCTGAACCCACTCATAATCCCTCACAATACCCTGAACCCACTCTCAATCCCGGCCTCCTTGTCACAGTGCTACTCGACGCTTCTCCTTGACACCGCCCAGGCTCACGTACGCAGGCAGGGTGGTGAGGCCACTTAACACGTCATGCAAGACTTCACCCCGCCAGCTGATGTACCCCACGTGGAGGACAACTGGTGGTGGTAGTGGGGGTGTGATGGTGGTTGTGTGATGGTGGTAATGGTGTGTTGGTGGTTGTAGTGGTGTGGTAGTGATAGTTGGGAGTGGTGTTGCCAGTAATGATAGTGGTGGTGTTGGAGATGGATGTGGTGGTGTGGTGACGGTAGTAGTGGTGGTGATGGTAGTAGTGGTGGTGATAGTAGTGATGGTGGTGGTTATGATAGTAGTGGTGATGTATATATTCAGTGACACTGTACCGGTGTTTGTGGTATATGGGACGGTTCGACGATGGTTCAGGGATAATTTCATCTCATCTAACCTAACTACTACTAGCATCTCTCATATCGCCCGTTAGATGGAGGCTTGATTTACTGTATACAGCTTGAGCAGATAGACGCCAGCACTTGCGTATATGACACACACACACACACACACGAGAGAGAGAGAGAGAGAGAGAGAGAGAGAGAGAGAGAGTTTGTTTGTGTGCTTAGAGCAGCAGTCTTGTCCTACATGCGCCAAACTTACCCCTAATATGGGATGGTGTACGTACAGAGGCCAAGGGCACAACCAAATTCACACACACCTTCTACATTGATACTCTTTCTTGTCCACTGTCGGCAGCTCCACTGATTGTTGCTTATGAAAAGACGATCAAATAGACAATCTAAGCAACATTTTGGCCCATATAAACTTAAAAGGTTTTATTCATAAACTATGCAAAATACAATGGTGAAAATAAATGTCTAATTTTTTTTTTAAAGAATGACTCGAATCGTAGAAAGCTTGAAGTCGTTATATTAAAACTGACCTGAATTTTCCTGCGAGTTTCTTTCAAAATACATGAACAGACTCTAAACTGGTGGAGGAAATGCACGAACACCACTAAGTGAACACCAACTGGACAAGTGACGAACACTAGGCAATGTTGTCAGGACAAAATGTAGGCGAGCGTAAATTAAGTGAACGTCAATACACTGTCACGCGATGCTGTCAAGTTATGCCAACAATCCATACTGCCAAACTAGACTGTCAAGATACACTGCCAAGCCAAGTGTTTTACAAGCGTTGTAATTTCAATATACAATAGATATGTAAAGGAGGCATCTAGTACAGCGACACAGCGACACAGGTAAAACTCAACACCACACTGGTGGGGTAAGAGGAGGAGGAGGGGCATCTAGTATAAATGACACAGGTAAAACTTCAACACACACTGGGTGGGCAAGAGGAGGAGGGGGGCATCAGTACAAAGACACAGGTAAAACTCAACACCACACTGTGGGTAAGAGGAGGAGGGGTATCTAGTACAAAGGACACAAAATCAACACTACACTGGTGGGTAAGAGGAGGGGCCCAGGCATATGACACAGTAAACACATCATACTGGTGGGTAAGAGAGGGGGTACCTAGTAACAAGGACACAGTAAAACTCAACATCACACTGGTGGGTAAAGAGAGGGGGGCATCTAGTACAGCATGACACAGGTAAAAACCCCAACACTACACTGGGGCAGAGGAGGAGGGACCCAGGCACACAAAGGACACAGGTAAAATCACAACACTACACTGGGTGGGCAAGAGGAGGAGGGGCACCAGCGACACAGGTAAAACTCACCACTCACACTGTGGGCAGACAGAGGGGCATTCCAGCAGACACACAGGTAAACTCAACACTACACTGGTGGGTTAGAGAGGGGGTAAACAGCAGCAGACACAGGTAAAACCAACACTACACTGGTGGGGTAAGAGGAGGAGGGGGGCATTTGGGGCACAAGGACACAGGTAAAATTCAACACTACTGGTGGGGTAAGAGAGAGGGGAATTTAGCATAAATGGTTACAGTGTAAAACCCCTGCAACACTACACTGGTGGGGGTAAGACAGAGGGGGGGAGACGAAGAAAGACACAGTGTAAAACTCCAACACTACACTGGTGGGTAAGGAGAGGGGGGGCATCTATACAAAGGACACAGTGAAACTCAACACTACACTGTGGGTGGCAGAGGAGGAGTGGGGGGAATCTAGCACAGCGACACAGGTAAAACCCAACACTACACTGGTGGGGTAAGAGGAGGGGGGGAGCTAGGCACAGCGACAAGGTAAAATTCTGGCAATACTACACTGGTGGGTAAGAGGAGGGGAGGGCACCTAGTAAGGAAGGACACAGGTAAAACACACACTACTGGTGGGTAGAGAGGGGACATCTAGCAAGGAAGGACAGAGGTAAAACTTCAACACACACTGGTAGAGAGGAGGGGGGGGGCATTTGAAAAGAAGACACAGAAAACTTCAACATCATACTGGTGGGTAAGAGGAGGAGGGCAACATCTAGGCACAAAGGACACAGGTAAAACTCAACAACACTACACTGGTGGGTAAGAGGAGGAGGGGCATCTAGCACACAAAGGACACAGGTAAAAAAACTCAACACACACTGGTGTAAGAGGAGGAGGGGGGAATCTAGCACAAAGGACACAGGTAAAACTTCCATCACACTGGTGGGGTAAGAGAGAGGGGGGGGGACACACAAGGGGACACACAAAACTCAACACTACACTGTGGGTAAGAGGAGGGGGGGGTATCTACAAAGGACACAGGTAAAACTCAACACTTCACACTGTGGGGTATGAGGAGGAGGGGGGTATTCTAAACAGCGCACACAGGTAAAACTGCAACATCACACTGTGGGGAGGAGGGGGGGGAGCATTCAGTACAAAGGACACAGGTAAATCAACACTATACTGGTGGGTAGAGGAGGAGGGGGGGTATCTAAAGCACAAAGGACACAGAAAACTTCAACACTCACACTGGTGGGTAAGAGGAGGAGGGGCATCTAGCACCAGCGACACAGGCAAAACTCAACACCACACTGGTGGGCAGAGGAGGGGGCATCTAGCATGACACAGTAAACCCAACACACTGGTGGGCAGAGGAGAGGCATCTAGCACAGCCACACAGGTAAAACCCAACACACACTGGGGTAAGAGATGAGGGGGGCATCTAGCACAGCAGACAGGTAAAACTCAACATCACACTGTAAGAGAGGGGGGGCATTTGGTACAGCGACACAGGTAAAACTTCAACACTACACTGCGGGTGAGAGGAGGGGCCTCAGTAAGGAAGCACACAGTGTAAAAAACTCAACACTACACTGTGGGTAAGAGGAGGGGGCACGAAAAGGACACAGGTAAAAATTTCTGGCCACTACACTGGTGGCAAGAGGAGTGGGTAAACCAACACTACACTGGTGGGTAAGAGGAGGGGGGGGGGGCACAGCACAGGCAAACCCAACACTACACTGGTGTGGTGAGGAGGGGGGGCATTAGGCACAGTGACACAGGTAAAACTTCAACACTACACTGGTGGGTAAGAGGAGAGGGGGGACGTAGTACAAAGGACACAGGTAAAATTTGGCCATACTGTGTGTAAGAGGAGGAGGGGGGGAATTGTACAGTGACACAGGTAAAACTCAAATACCACACTGTGGGTAAGAGGAGGAGGGGGGGATTAGCACAGCGACACAGGCAAACTCAACACTACACTGGTGGTAAGAGGAGGGGGCATTCAGTACAGTGACACAGGTAAAATCAACACTACACTGTGTAGAGGAGGGGGGACACAGCAGACACAGGTAAAACTCAACACTGGCACTGTGGGTAAGAGGAGGGGGGGGCATTTAGCACAGCGACACAGGCAAAATCTCAACACACTGTGGGTAAGAGAGGGGAGGGGGGGGCACTCAGTACAGTGACACAGGTAAAATTACTACACTGTGTGGGAAGAGGAGGCATTTAGTACAAAGGACAGGTAAAATTTCAACACGTACTGTGGTGGCAGAGGAGAGGGGGGGGCATTTAGGCAGCGACACAGGAACACCAACACATACTGTGGGTAGAGAGGGGGGCATTTACAAGAAAGGGACACAGGTAAAACCAACATCACACTGGTGGGTGGGCGAGAGGAGGGGGGGGCATTCAGTACAGAAAGACACAGGCAAAAAATCAACACCACACTGGTGTGGGTAAGAGAGGGCATTCATACAAAGGACACAGGTAAAACTCAACACTACACTGTGAGGCAGAGAGGAGGGGGGTATCTAAAGGACACAGGTAAAACTTCACATCACACTGGGTAAGAGAGAGGGGGGGACTAGTAAGAAGGACACAGGTAAAACCCAAATACCACACTGGTGTGGGGTAGGAGAGGGGGGGCATCTAGTACAGCGAAACAGGTAAAACTTCAACACCATACTGTGGGTTAGAGGAGGGGGGGACATCTAGCAGCGACACAGGTAAAAACTCAACACTACACTGGGGTGGGAAGAGGAGGGGGGCATTTGCACAGCGATGGTAAAACTCAACACTACACTGGTGTAAGAGGAGGAGTGGGGGGGGGTATTCAGGCACAGCGACACAGGTAAAAACTCAACACCACACTGGCAGGGTAAGAGAGAGGAGGGGGGCATCTAGCACAGCACACATAAAAAACTCAACACTACACTGGTGGGCAGAGGAGGAGGGGGGGGCATTCTAGGCACAGCGACACAGGCAAAACCAACACCACACTGTGGGAGAGAGGAGGGGGCAAAAAATCTAGTACAGCGACACAGGTAAAACTCAACATCACACTGGTAAGGAGGAGGGGGGGTCTAGTGAAGAAGCGACACAGTAAAACTCTGGTCACTACACTGTAAGAGAGGGGGGGCATCTAGCAAAGGACACACAGGTAAAAATTTTACAACACTACACTGGTGGGTAAGAGGGAGGGGGCATTTGAAAAGGTTGTATTGGTTGGTAAAACTCAACACTACACTGGTGGGTAAGAGGAGGAGGTGTGTAATCTAGTACAGCGACACAGGTAAAACTCAACACTACACTGGTGGGTGGGAGGAGGAGGGGGGCATCTAGCATGCGCGACACAGGTAAAAAACTCAACACTACACAGGTTAGAGAGGGGGGGTATCTAGCACAGTTAAAACAGGTAAAACTCAACACTACACTGTGTGGGGTTAGGAGGAGGGGGGGCACTAGCACAGCGACACAGGCAAAACTCAACACTACACTGGTGGGTAAGAGGAGGGGGGCATTTCAGTACAGCGACACAGGTAAAACTCAACATCACACTGGTGGGTAAGAGGAGAGGGGCATTCAGTACAGCACAGGTAAAACCTGCAACACTACACTGTGGGTAAGAGGGAGGGGGGGGCACTAGGGCACAAAGGACACAGGTAAAACTCACCACTACACTGGTGGGCTAGAGGAAGGGGTGCATCTGAAAGGGTTAAAGGACACAGGTAAAACCAACACTACACACTGGTGGGTAAGAGGATGAGGGGGGGGCATCTAGCACATGACACAGGTAAACTCAACACTACACTGGGTGGGTAAGAGGAGGGGGTATTCAGTGACAGCGACACAGGTAAAACTCAACACTACACTGGTGTGTGGGAGGAGGGGCGGGGCATTCTAGGCACAGCGACACAGGTAAAACTTCAACACTACACTGGTGGGTAAGAGGATGAGGGGGGGTACCTACAGCGACACAGTGTAAAACTCAACACTACACTGCGGGGTAAGAGGAGGAGGGGGCAGAAGCAGCGACACAGGTAAAATTGGCCACTACACTGTGGGTAAGAGGAGGGGGGGGTATCAGTACAGCAGACACAGGTAAAACTCAACATCACTACTGGGTGGGTAAGAGGAGGAGGGGGGGGGCATTCCAGCAGCGATGGTTGATAAAACTCAACACCACACTGGTGGGTAAGAGGAGGAGGGGCATCTAGCACAGCGACACAGGTAAAAACCCAACATCAATTGGTGGGCAGAGAGGAGGGGGGCATCTAGCACAGCGGACAGGCAAAACCCAACACCACACTGGTGGGGTTAGAGGAGGGGGTATCTATACAGCGAAACAGGTAAAACTCAACACACACTGGTGGGTTAGAGGGGCATCTAGCAGCGACACAGGTAAAACTCACCACACTGGTGGGTAAGAGAGGAACAGAGTACAAAGCGACACAGGTAAAAACTTCAACACTGGGCACGGTGGGTAAGAGGAGGGGGGTGGGGGCATCTAGTACAGCGACACAGGTAAAAACTCAACACCACTGTGGGGTGAGGAGGGGGGGGGACGAGAAGCAAAGGACACAGGTAAACTCTCACCACACTGGTGGGTAAGAGGAGTGGGGGGGCATCTAAAGTGTTAGACACAGGCAAAACTCAACACTACACTGGGTAAGAGAGGAGTAAGGGCATCTAGCAAGAAGCCACACAGTAAAACCCAACATCACACTGGTGGTAAGAGGAGGGGGGGGCACACAAAGGACACAGTAAAATTTCAACACTACATCAGGGTAAGAGGAGAGGCGGGCATCTAGTGAAGGAAGACACAGGTAAAAAATTTCAACACTGGGTAAGAGGAGGAGGGGGGTATTCAGTACAGTGACACAGGTAAAACCCAACACTACATCAGGGTGAGGAGGGGGGGGCAGCTCAGTACAGCGTAAAACAGGTAAACTGGCCACTACACTGGTGGTGGAGAGAGTGAGGGGGTGCATTTAGCACAGCGAACAGGTAAAACCCAACACCACACTGGTGGGTGAGGAGGGGGGGCATCTAGCACAGCGACACAGGCAAAACTCAACACTCACACTGGTGGGTTAATAGAGGAGGGGGGCCTAGCACAGCGACACAGGTAAAACTCAACACCACACTGGTGGGTAAGAGGAGGGGGGGGCATTTAGCACAGACACAGGTAAAACTCAACACTCATACTGTGGTAAGAGGAGGAGGGGGGGCATTTAGTACAAAGACACAGGTAAAACTCAACACTACACTGGTGGGCAAGAGAGGAGGGGGGGTATCTAGTAAGGAAGGACACAGGTAGGTAAAATTTCAACACTACACCAGGCAGAGGAGAGGGGGTATCAGTAAGCAAAGGAACAGGTAAATCTCAACACTACACTGGTGGGTTAGAGGAGGGGGGGGGGCACCCAGCAAAAGGACACAGGCAAAACTCAACACTACACTGGTGGGTAAGAGGAGGGGGGGCATTCAAGGCTGAAATGACACAGGTAAAATCAACACTACACTGGGTAAGAGAGGAGGGGGGGGGGCATTCAGCACAGCGCGACACAGGTAAAACTCAACACTGCCACTGGTGGTAAGAGAGGGAATTTAGTACAGCGACACAGGTAAAAACCTGCAATACTACACTGTGTAAGAGGAGGAGGGGGGGCATTTAGTAAAGGACACAGGTGGAAATTTCAACATCATACTGGTGTAAGAGGAGTGTATTTGTACAGCGACACAGGTAAAACTTCATTACTCACTGTGGGTAAGAGGAGGAGGGGGGCATTTGCAGCAGCGACACAGTAAAATCAACACTGCTACTGGTGGGTAAGTGAGGAGGAGGGGGCATCTAGTACAGCGACACAGGTAAAACTCAAATACTCACACTGGTGGGGAGGCAGAGAGGAGGGGGGGGTATCTACACAGCGACACAGGTAAAAACTCTGCAATACCACACTGGTGGGCA
This sequence comes from Homarus americanus, assembly GCF_018991925.1. Lineage (NCBI taxonomy): Eukaryota > Metazoa > Arthropoda > Malacostraca > Decapoda > Nephropidae > Homarus > Homarus americanus. Next base: position 8,020,783 of record NW_024726235.1, read on the forward strand.
AGAGGAGAGGGGGGGCACTATACAGCGACACAGGTAAAACTCAACACTACACTGGTAAAAGAGGAGGAGGGGGGGCATCTAGTACAAAGGACACAGGTAAAACCCAACACTACACTGGTGGGGTGGGTGAGGAGGTAACAGTACAGCGACACAGGTAAAACTCAACACTACACTGGCAAGAGGAGGGGGCCTAGTAAAGTGACACAGGTAAAACTTCTGGCCACTACACTGTGGGTGGGGAGGAGGAGGGGGGGCACGAAAGCAGTGACACACAGGTAAAACTCAACACTACACACAGGTGAGGAGGTGGGTAAAGACAGCTAATACAGGTAAAACTCAACACTACACTGGTGGTGGAAGAGGAGGAGGGGGGCATCTAGCACAGCACACAGGTAAAACCCAACACTACACTGGTGGGTGGGGAGGAGGAGGGGGGGCATCTAGCACAGCGACACAGGTAAAAACCAACACTACACACGGTGGGTAAGAGGAGGGGGCACGCAGCAGCGACACAGGTAAAACTCAACACACACTGGTGGGGCAGAGGAGGGGGGGCATTCAGGCAGCGACACAGGCAAAACCTGCACACTACACTGGTGGGGTGAGAGGAGAGGGGGGGGCACTAGCACAAGGACACAGGTAAAAATACCACACTACACTCAGGTAAGAGGAGGGGGGGGGCATCTAGTACAGGGACACAGGTAAAACTTCAACATCGTACTGGTGGGTAAGGATGAGGAGGGGGGAATTCAGTACAAAGGACACAGGTAAAACCTAACACTACACTGGTGGGCAAGAGGAGGAGGGGGGGGGGCCCCAGTACAGCGACACAGGCAAAACTCAACACTACACTGGTGGCAGAGTGAGGGGGGCATCTAGCACAAGGACACAGGCAAAACTCAACACTACACTGGTGGCAAGAGGAGAGGGGGCATCTAGCACAAAGACACAGTAAAACCTACCACACTGGTGGGTAGAGGAGGAAGCATACAAAGGACACAGGTAAAACTCAACACTCACACTGGTGGGTAAGAGAGGTAAAAATTCAGTACAGCGACACAGGCAAAATTCTGGCCACCACTGGTGGGTAAGAGGAGGGGGGGGGCATCTAGTACAGCGACACAGGTAAAACTCAACACTTCACTGGTGGGGTAAGAGGAGGTAAAGGTTTCAGTAAGCAGCGACAAGCAGGTAAAACCCAGCCTGGCACTGGTGGGTAAGAGGAGGGGGGAACGAAGACAGCGACACAGGCAAAACTCAACACCACACTGGTGGGTAAGAGGAGGGGGCATCTATACAGCGACACAGGTAAAAACCCAACACTACACTGGTGGTGAGGAGGGCATCTAGCACAAGGACACAGGTAAAACTCAACACTACACTGGTGGGGTAAGAGGAGGGGGGCGTATCTAGCAAGGAAGGACACAGGTAAAACTCAACACTGCCACTGTAAGAGGAGGTAAGGCATCTAGTACAAGGACACAGGTAAAACTTCAACACTACACTGGTGGGTAAAGAGGAGGCATTTGCAAAGGACACAGGTGCAAAACTCAACACTACACTGGTGGGTAAAGAGGAGGGGGGAGCATCTAGTGCACAGCGACACAGGTAAAACTCCAACACTACACCGGTGGTGGGTGAGGAGGGGGGGGGCATCTAGCACAATACACACAGGCAAAACCAACACACTGGTGGGCAAGAGGAGGGCACAGTACAGCCACACAGTGTAAAAACTCAACACTACACTGGTGGTGGGGAGAGGGGGCATCTAGCAAGCACACAGGTAAACCCAAATATCACACTGTAAGAGAGGAGGGGGGGCACGGGGGCACAGCGACAGGTAAAATCAACATCACACTGGGTAAGAGGAGGTAAGGCAGTATCTAGACAGCGACACAGGTAAAACCAACATCACACTGGGTAAGAGGAGAGGGGGGGCATTTTAGCACAGCACACAGGTAAAACTCAACACTTCACTGTGGGTAGAGAGGGGGGTATCTAGTACAGCGACACAGGTAAAACTCAACACTACACTGGTGGGTAAGAGGATATTTGTGGTCCTGACGTTGGTGGCTCCACAAATTCCCCTACAGCAGGAAGTAGCCTGTGCAGAATTGTTGAAGGTTAATATTTTTATTTCCTAGACTACTGCCGCGCCAGTTTCTAACGCACACTTATATTAGTTCGTCAAATTAAAGTTGTTACAAACGTGCTGTATATACAGTGTGTGACTTGTGTTACTGATATATTAGAAGACGAAGCTTTTGTTTATTTTGTTTCAATTATTCTGTATTACCCTGTCACAGTAATAATAATATAAATGTGGGCTTCATACATTGTTTATATAATTACAACACCCACTATAAGTAGACTATGAGCAGTCAGTAGTCATAATTGTACACGTGACAGTGTTTTTCCACTGACCTCTACCGCACCTTGAATGTGTGGTCTGTAATTAAGTATCCGGCTGATAGCCAGTCTCTCACCCACTCAATTTCATCAAACACACAGTATCTTCAGGAAGCTCGTTACACATACGTTTTATCCTTTATTAACGCTAACAGCTCATAGCGGTAATTGCGGTGATATCCTAGTTGTTGTGCAATAGTTTATTTTCTTAATAAATGGAGAAAAAACCATTTGGGTTTGAAAACTTAACCCATAAACATTTATTAATGTTACTCCCAGTGTACCTTTAATACCGACTCCACAGAACCTTCATCAGTACAGGTAAACTTATATCATTGTGGATGAGCCGCCACGTTAAAAAAAAAAAAAAAATTACAAGGTGATTGGGTGGTAGTACTTTAGAAAGTTTGGTCCGAGCTTCCATATCCGTCAACAGACCCTGACTGGCGCCAACACCACAGTCTGCCTCTCCTCAACGCTAATAACTTGCGTGCCACCTTCACTACCTCCCTTTGTCTTAACCTTATACTGTACTTCCAAACATCCCCACTAGATACTTCTTAAAATAATTTTTCTTAATCCAAATCTCATTCTTATAACCAAATTTAATTCAATAACAAAATACTGTAAAAAGTTTTCACAGGGCTTCAAACAACGAGAAACAATAATACCGCGACCTGTCAAATCATATGACCCGTACTGTACTCAAGTTGCTCTTGACCTGTATGATGAAGCCCCACATTTTATCGCTCATCCCAAGGCCACACTGTCCGTGTCTGGAAACGGCAGCAAAATGGGATTTAGGTTAGGTTAAGTTGGATTGAGTAACAAGAGATGTGCCGAGTTGGGTTCAGTTGTGACTTAAAACATGGCTGATGGTAACAAGTGCATTACCTACTCATGGTCACACCACTACCTGTCTCCACGTGATCACCCACTGACACTTTGCCACCGAGTGCGCGCGCTGTGTGTGTGTGTGTGTGTGTGTTGATGCAAACGTATACAGTGATGTATAAAAAGGTCTATCTCGGGTATTAGGTGACTAAATAATGGGATCGAATTGTTGTGAACTGTGATGCGAACCAACGACTCTAAGGACGGGGGCAGTGTTATATCAACTGGGTCACCGCATCACTATTTGTAACTCAACGCTGGTAATTTATCTCTACTGTTCTCCCACAAAAACCTTAACTGTACAATTTCCTATACTATAAAACCACAAAATCAAAATACCAGGAGACAAACTCGTGGCAGGTAGTTCCTTAAAGCTCACATAACATCCGTAAGTAGGTTGGGTTCTTTTAACACTTCGTAAAACAAGTTAGAAATTTCCGCGTTGGCAATATATTTTCGAATTATTATTTTTTCTCGCTTTGTGGTGTTCTAGGCAGTACACTGAGCCAGATAAGGTACACAGACACACACACAGTACAGAATACACCTCGCGCCGCTGGTTTCTTCATCAACTCTTTCAAGGTCGAACTAGCTGTAACCTCAGACTATTCCTTGTTCTTCAGGGTTGGTGTACATCGTCTTACTAATATAATTTTTATTGCTAACTTTTTTTTACATTATCATAACGGTTTAAAGATACATTTCAAGACTGAACCTGATGGTGAAGAATAAATTTGCCCCAAAAGAGCCTCCGAGTAACACCTAGCTTGTAAACAAACGAATAAAACGATGAAACCAGAGCAAGGCGGAGGCCAGACGGGGCCCAGACAGGGGTGGCGGGACAGTCAAACAACTTGCCAAGTCCCCTAGCCAACAATTCTCCTGCGTAAACTTTTCTATTCCTCAGCGCCATCGTATCCAATAAGAATGGAGGAAACTGCAGCGGGCCTATTGGCCCATACGGTTCCATGAGAAAACCCCAACGGGGTTGTCATTTGTCAACACTAACCTAACCTAAACATAAAAGTGTTTTATTTTATATTTTATATACGAGACTGGGGTTTTGTCCGGTCACCGGCCCATACTGGACATTCCCATTTACACCCAACCCCTATTGTTCATATATCCATCCAACCTATGTTTGAAGCTATCCAGCGTATTCGAGTTCATGATGATATTTGGTAACTTGTTCCACTCGTCCATCACTATTTCCAAACCAGTGTTTACCTATTTCGCGCCTAAATCTAAATTTGTCTAATTTGAAACCATTGTTACGAGTTCGCTCCTGGTTGGATAGTTTGAGTACCTTTGTAATGTCCCCTTTGTTTAGCCCTGCCTTCCACTTATACACCTCTATCAGGTCTCCCCTCGCTCTACGTCTCTCGAGGGAGTGCAAATTAAGATGCTTTAGCCTGTCTCTATACTCAAGGTTCCTAATGCCCGGGATGAGTCTTGTCATTCTCCTCTAAATTCTTTCCAAGGATTTTACATCCATTCTGTAATACGGTGACCAGAATTGAACTGCGTAATCCAGGTGTGGTCTCACAAGCACAAGATATAGTTTTAAGATGACCTCGCTAGTCTTGTAACTAACACTCCTTTGTATGAGCCCAAGTACTTTATTAGCCTTGTTTCGAGCAAATGCACATTGTTTATTTGGCTTAAGATTCCTACTTATCATTGCTCCTAAATCTTTCTCGCAGTCGGATTTCTCAATAACATCGTTGTTAATCTGATATTTGGTTTCCCTGTTTACATCTCCTATACAGAGTACTTAACATTTGTCCACATTGAATTTCATCTCACTTTTTTCAGACCATTCGATATTTTTTTTTTAGATCTTCCTGTAGTTTGCCGAGTCCTCGTTAGGTTTAAATACACGCCCAATTTTAGTGTCGTCAGCAAATTTACTTATGTTGCTGTCTATGCCGATATCTATGTCGTTTATGTATATAATAAATAACACTGGTCCGAGTACTGAGCCTTGGAGAACTCCACTAGTGACGTTGCTCCAATGGGATTTAGTGCCGTTAATGCTCACTCGCTGTTTCCTGTCCTGTAACCACGCCCTAATCCATTTTAGAATATCTCCTTTCATGCCATGAGCCTTCACTTTTCTTTTCTTATTAGTCTTTCGTGGGGGACTCTGTCGAAGGCTTTGCTGAAGTCGAGATATACCACATCATAATTGTGCCCCTCGTCCACCGATTCGAAAACTGATGAAAAGAATGTTAATAGATTAGTTAGACAAGAACGTCCGCTTGTGAAGCCATGCTGGGAATCATTGATCAACTTGTGCTTCTCCAGGTGATTTCGAATAGTTTGAAATGATTACTTCCAGTAATTTGCCTACAATTGATGTTAGACTGATTGGATGGTAGTTAGAGGATAGTGATCTATCTTCCTTCTTGAAAATCGGCATTACATTCGCTATCCTCCAGGATTCTGGTACTACACCCGTTTTTAAGGACATGTTAAAGAACTTTGCTAAGGGCATACTAAGCTCTTCCTTACATTCCTTTAATACTCTGGAAAATATCTCATCGGGACCTGGTGACTTATTAGGCTTTAGTTTGTCTAGTTGCTTCCTAACTATTACATGTTTTAAGCTCACTGACTCACCCACACTCTTACCGACGAAGGAATTAATTTAAACTGATTATCCTTCATTCACTCATTAATAGAAAACTTTTATACCACGATTCATAGTTTTACCAGTTTAGTCTTTTATTTCTGTTTCTCCCGCGCATTTTCTTTTCCCACAAGCGCCAACGTCGCCCACCCGCCTGCAACACAGATGTTATGCAGGACGTGCTGTTGTGTATCACGTAACAAAGTGTCTTGCATAACAGTAAAATGAGTTACAATAAAGCCACCAACCACGAGGTCAACGGTAACGAGCATTATTTTGATACTGTACTGGGGAAAATTATGTTAATACGGGCGAAAATTATATTAATACTGGGGAAAATTGTCATCAATTATTAACTCGCATTGCCAATGTCGCATTAGGTTAGTTAAGTTGGGCTGAGTTCAAAACTTTATCAATTTGTATAAAGTCTAAGATAACCTGAAGATTAGGCACCCAATCTTATTTCACATAATAATAATAATAATAATAATAATAATAATAATAATAATAAGTTTGAAAATAATGTCACTGTTTGTTAACATTATAGCCGATGGTGTTTTTCAGTCGATTTCGTGGTACTCGGAAAAAATGACACCGGAAAATATGGCACAGGAAAAAATGGCACAACAAATTTCACTTCGAGCTCACGAACCACAAACGAGCTAACGAGCCCAACACTCATTCTTTTCAAGGCTTTCTTTACTTCCTCTACTACCAGGTTGGTTGGGAACAGTCACCCAACTATCTGGCGTTCCATTCAGTGGATCCAAGATGACCATGCTGTTGTATCATCTCACATTATCAAAGAATCTCGTGGTTCACCCAGGAAGCGCCAAAAACATGTTTACAAGAACCTCCAGACAAGGCTGAAGACCCTCTGCCAGGACCGCCAAGCTGGTCACAAGTCAGTCCAAGAGTTTGTGCAAGACGCTGACTATAACATTCGTTGGAAATCTTAAACAATAATATGCAATGTGACATTTTTAATTTTGTAATTTATTTATGTACGAGTTTTCACTAACATACGGTAGAATGTTTTAGTTAAAGGTAATAAATGTTTTATGTTATGACGTTGATATAACTCCAAGTAAGGTTCAGTAACAAACGTTATAAAATTTTAGCGAAAAAATTTCAATAAAAATTAATGTGCCATTTTTTCCTCGTCTGATGATTATGCCTTTTTTTCTGGTTCCATATTTTCCCATTGCCATATTTTCTGTGCCATTTTTTCCTACATTCGATTTCGTACCGTCAGAGAACCCATAATAAAAAAACAGAATATACACTGGAACCTTCTAGTTCAACTTGCTTTCTTCACACCAAGGAGACACAACCTCATACTCATGTCCGTATGTATGAGAGACTGTACAAACAAGACGATGTTTACTTCTGCCTGCCTGCTTGACCTCTGAATGATCACAATAAACCAGCCAGTGTTGTTCAAATATTAGATCAGTTACGTGTACAGCTGATACTTGGTAATAAACATAGGAACGTCAGGTGATACCAATATATACCTGTATATACATATTTTGGGGGAATGATTTACAAGACCGCGAGCGAAAAGTTTTGAGAAAAAATATCAGTCACCGAGCGTGTCTGGGTGACGCGCGATACGTGTGTGGTGGAGACGGCCTCGATTCTACCAAAGTTCATCCCTGCAGTTTTTATATCGATCAATAGCACCAACATGATGAACACAACCCAGTGTGACTTTCTTTCAAGATTCACAGAGAATCACACTATACGGTAATACAGTGTGATTCATGCAGCCAACGTTCGTGCCAGGTTCAAATATTTGATTCGCTTCGGCCACACGCACTGATTTCAGAGCTTTTGGTAAAATCTATAATGGCTCAAATACTTTATCCCACAGTACCGCACCTGACATAACAACTAGTGATGCAACTTATAATGAAAAAAACAAATATCTTATCGAAAGTTTAATAAGAGCTGTCACTGCACAGAATAATCTTTCAATGCCGTAGATACGACTTTTGTGGAAGCGTGGTGAAGGGGTGTAGGTTGTGGACGTGATTGTAGTTGTGAATGTGTGTGGTGTAGTTATGAGAATGATTGAGGATTAGCTAACAATAGGTGTTCGTATGGATGTGGGTATGGGTTGTGTATGTGGGTATGGGTTGTGTATGTGGGTATGGGTTGTGTATGTGGGTATGGGTTGTGTATGTGGGTATGGGTTGTGTATGTGGGTATGGGTTGTGTATGTGGGTATGGGTTGTGTATGTGGGTATGGGTTGTGTATGTGGGTATGGGTTGCAGTTGTGGGTATGGGTTGTGTATGTAGGTATGGGTTGTGTATGTGGGTATGGGTTGTGTATGTGGGTATGGGTTGTGTATGTGACTATGGGTTGCAGTTGTGGGAAAGGGTTGTGAATGTGCAGTTGTGTGTTTGTAGACAGGAGTCAGGGTTCTGGGTGGGTGATGGTGTGAACTAAACCCTGGCCAGCCTACACATGCCACCCTCGTCATCTGCCGACCAACTGGAGTCTCAAACCGCGTGGCCTTGACGACCAGACTCCTCCATCCCATCCTACCCCCCAACTGCCTTCATCATCCACCAACCCAATACCCTCAAACACCCACCCAGTGTCTCCTTAAAAAAAAATAAAAAAAAAGCCCAGACCTCACCATAAAAAGTCTACCCTACACCCACTTCTGCTCACCTCTGGCACCAGCAGACAACGTGTGTGTCACCAGGACGGAAGGAGTGGTTATGGTGACACTGTCCGGGATATTGTGGTGGATTAACAGTGTGAGGACCCGTCATATAGTGTTGAGTCCAGTCATCCCCACCTACTACCACCCACCCCCGCCCGCCAACACCCACTCTCCCTCTTCACCAGTCATTATCTGTCTCCCTTCTCCCCTTATCACTGTCTAGTTGCCCCATCTTCTCCCTACCTCCTCCCCAACATTACCTGTGTCCCCATTCCTCTCCCCGGCTACAAGTTCTGCTTCCTTGATCATAGTCTCTTCATAATTTGATTGTACATCGTTTTCAATCGCTTGTACAACAACAATAATAATAATAATAATAATAATAATAATAATAATAATAATAATAATAAAATAATAATAATGCACGTAGTAATAACACTACAGTTGAGTGGAGCACTGGGCAGACGGTCAGACCTAACAATAATCATAGTAATTAATAATACTGGTATAACAACGTGATATCATCCTTGACCAGCTGGGTAATGACATCAATGCCAAATGTTTACTTCTAAGAACTGGTTCGTGTGGGGGCGCTCCGGGCGACAACCAGAAAAGTGACAAAGCGTTATCATACGTTTTCTGGCTTTCAGGTGACATTGTGTAGGAAGGAGCTCATAGAGATAGTTAAAATAGTCACGTAATAAAAATAGAATACAAACAAAAGCGTCGAGTTATTCAAGTAAACAGGTAAGAAATGACTGGTGTTATGTACACTTGGTGTCGTCACATATACAGATCTAATGAGTTTGTTTTTACCTTCAGTCTTCCCTTAAAGCCCCGCCCATGAGCCTCTGAAAGACTTTATTTAAACAAAACCACGTCTGGGTTTCCCAAGGACATGATTCATACCAAGTTTGGTGGAAACTGGGCAAGAGGTTTTTGAGAAGTTATTTGACGGCGGACGCTGTTGCCAAGTTGTACTAAAGAGCCACGTGAGGTAATACTATACAGTACATTAAGGAAACCCCAAGCCAGACAGAAACAAATGCCAACAATTATTAAGAACAAGTGTATATACCGTGAACTAAAACCAAAGAAGTTTACGTGAGTGTTGATGTGTAGGTGACGTGTGTTGTTTGAACTTGCTTCTAATGTTTGTTGACAGTCCCCTCCCACCCTGCCAGCCAGCCGCCTCAGGCACACCAGAGGGTTCGTGCTCCGCATCACAACGTTTTACATTTACTGTGCAATAGAGAACACGTCTAGTTACAGCTGAATCCCCAGTACATCATTGGCACATTATTGGCAAGCGTTTTAGTGCCGTGGTGTAACTAAGCCATTGCCGGGTCCCACATCACTACACGAGGGAAGTAAGTTTATCGTGCGAATCTCTTAAGAATCCCCGCCAGACAGAGGGACCGCTGGCGCCACCACCAATTAAAAATATATACAGATGAGCGAATAAAACTGTTTTTCATCACACGTTGCATCTTCCTACTACCCCACGTCTGACCATGGTTACTTTGTAGTTTGTGGATGATTTTCATTGCAATGTCGTTTCTGAGTAATTATCTTTTTAATTTGTAACTGACAAAATTATTACTAACGTCCACAAAATAACGAAAAAAATACCGCTACGTTAAACTTCTGCCTGGCGAGTTTTTATGTTTATTTTGTAACAGCTTAACAGTTTGCAGTACAATAGTCTTGGTGTCATAGAGTTGTGTATTTGACAGTCACCTCACACTGGCAAGACACACCCCTTAATTACCTGTGTGGTCGACCATGATTCAGCACAGCGGGGAAGAAGTGCCCTACTCTACAACACACGGGGTATCTACTGTAGTCATCCACACATGCGCACACACGAGACTAAGTAACCATAACCTTTTGGAAACGAGAACAGCCAGTCTGAACCAGAGATGACCCAGTCGACACACAAACTAGTACCAGCTTATTAACTCAACTGAGAACCAGCACCGCACTACACCAGGCAAATTAAACCAGAACCAGACAGAACCAGCCCTACCAAACACCAACCAGAACCAGTTATAACTACATCCTCCCACACCATGAAACCAAAATCATCAGTAAATATGAACTTGAACCTTTAAAATTCATAGAACCCACGATTTTGAATCAAGTGACCAGCCAGTAGACATCAAGCACCACTTAATAATTAACTCTCGAATAAGAACATGAAGGAAAACGAAGAAACAGAGGAAATGAGAGAGAGAGAGAGCAATATGACCCAAGGCGATCACGGAAGCAAGAGTATGTGTCAAAGAGGACTGAAATAAATTTGGCGGAAAAGCATCACTGAGAGCAACCGACAACAACCAATTGTAAACACGAGTCAGCTAAGCGGTCTAATCCAGCCAACCCGAACGCAACAGTAAACAGTTTGAGGGCATCAACACACACACACACACATCCATCTTGTTACCATTGGTCGTTTCTTTTTCTTCTCTATTTTCTTCGCTCTGATTGAAGGAGTTGCGACCCAAAACAGAAGTAATAGTTGCCATCATATACTTCCAGGAAAGGCAACATTTCCCTCCTCTAACAAGGAGATTGAGACACTAAGATGGGCTGAAACTAAAACGCTTGAGCCAGTCAAGAAATACCGTGAAAGTTGCGACACCCTCGGCATGGGGTCACCATTACGTATACACTTTACCGAGATGCAACTTGTATTTACAGTTGTAACGTCTCCTCTACACACCAGACTAGAGTAACAGGACCCCACTCTCTCAACGCCGCTGATTACTATGAGGTAACGCCCTACGAGCCCGACTTATTCAAATGGGGGGGGAGAGGGTATGGTGAATGGCTCTCCCGGTCAGCGGCACAGGTAAGGTGGGCACACTTATTAATTGAGCTCAGGTACTGCTGCTACAGCACCAGTGATGTCTTCCAGATACTCCCCTCACGGTGACGAATCCGAAATGAAGAAAATCAAATAGGTCAAGTCTGTGTGGACAACTTACCGGTTTATAAGATTACAATTCAGCGATACTAAGGACTCTCGTTATTGTGTCGCGCTTCCTGGGTATGACGAGTACCTCCTCGGGACAACAGAAGCGCCTCCCCCCCCCCCCTCAACACACACAAAAGAGAACGTAAGATAAGAAGTCATTGTCTCTGTTACCGCAAGCGGTACATAATTATGATGACATATAAACAAATGTTATGTTAGGCTGTAACTCACAATGTAGAGTGTTGAGATGGTTGAAGATGAGAGGCCCAGAAGGAGGTTGGAGGGTGTGAAGGGAGTTTGTTTATGTATAATCATAATCACCTGACTCAGCCATAGCTGACCAGCCAGGGGGCCAGGGTATAGGGTGGGCATTTCAGTATAGCTACCCATATCTTAGAGTCAACACCTACCCTGGCTTCTCTCTAGACTTTCAACACGTAAGTTTAACTAGTACTTATTGTGTACACAGGTAGACTGTGTCATTGTTTTTGTGTTAACATTAGACTAATTACATAGCCATATATATTGGATTAAACATTTATGTAAGAGTGCCTATGTATGACTTATTTGAAATACTAAATGAATTGTATTCAACAGGTTTGACCGAACTATAATGTTCGTGTACGACGTGAGAAGTATTATTCACCCTCTAACCGTCTGATTGGCGGTTAGTCTCAGTTCACTCCAAAGTCACGGACATCTATTCACATAATAATAATAATAATAATAATAATAATAATAATAATAATAATAATATTCCCTAGTACCATTCTTAAATCATCACCGGCAAACCAAAGGGGTGGGGGGGGAGGTATGGACAAAGTCGTGAAGAATCTCCAACCTCCGCTGTTGTTAAAATTCAGTCCAAATAAGTATTGAGACTCCAGATGTAACAACGACAACAACAACAACACTATCGCCTAACGTACAACAAAGAAATTGGATCGAACACACCCATCCACAGCAGGACACACCCACAGCAAGACACATACCCACCCACAGCAGGACACATCCACAGCAGGACACACCCACAGCAGCACACACCCACAGCAGGACACACCCAGAGCAAGACACACACACCCACCCACAGCAGGACACACCCACAGCAACACACCCACAGCACACCCAGCAGGCACACATCCACAGCAGGACACACCCACAGCAGCACACACCCACAGCAGGACACACCCAGAGCAAGACACACACACCCACCCACAACCGCATCCAGCCCATACGTGCACGAACTGATCGCTATAAGAACAGCCCAGTTCCAACCATTGTAAAAATTATCAATAACTTGTAATAAACCAGTGTATTCACTCCCAGTAAATACTACTTCTTGCACTGTCACTATGTTGAAATGCACTGTAGTTTGAGCTTTTCCCCATCTAGTTATTATATATCTTATTTGTATCACTTATGTTACTTGTATATTATTTGTAATTCGTAACCCATTCCCCAAATATGTAACTTTATATTTTCAGCCTTCTGGCTGCCAAGCTCTTTCAATAAACCGTTAATTATTATTATTATTATTATTATTATTATTATTATTATTATTATTATTATTATTATCAGGACACACCCACCCACAGCAAAACACACAGACAGGGCCGGGCAAGAAAGCAACCACCAGCCTCATCAAACAGTAGTCCTAGCCACCTTGTTTACCCCACACCTGCCCCAACCACCCTATCAAAAAACTCTTATTAAACAAAAGACGATCAGGTAAATTTAACTTACGAGAGAGAGAGATGTTAAAGCGATATTGGCTACTATTATATATTTTTAAGTGTAATTAAACTGCTGGACATGCCAAAGAAATTGTGAACTGCGCTAGAGGCATTCACACATACTTATCAATTCTAACGTAAGAAATAATAATAATAATAATAATAATAATAATAATAATAATAATAATAATAATAATAAAATAATAATAATAATAATAATGGCATTAAAATATCCATCTATATAAGCAGAGAAACTTATGAAAAAATCTACTGTACATGACGGCAGTGCCACACACCGCTACAGAACATCACCTAAACATACAGCATGGATATAGTATTTTAGCGCTAGAAAACATGACCACCATCACCACCAGAAAGATATTTAAAGGAACTAACATGACTCTCTCTCTCTCTCTCTCTTTCTCTCTCTCACAGCAATTATCACGAGAAACGTCCCTATATTATTTAGACGCATTAACGTATTAAGTAAAACCTTCCACAATCTCTCAAATTACGGCAACATGACTCATCAAGGACCAGACTTGGGGTGGGGTGTAGGTAGGGTGGGGTGGGGTGGGGGGGGTGCGGCATCCCTAAACTCAACTTGCACATTCAGGAAGGACCAATCACCAGCGTCCACCTGCCGATAGATGCCACTCTCTCCACACCTCCGACATGAGCTAAGTATACCCCTGTAGACTCGTGCTGACGAAAAAAAAAATTAAAGAACTCGATAATTGCCCTCCTTCCCTCTCCTCCCGGGTGCTACGATACACTAAAGACATCCCGAAGTAGTTAAGTCATTGGGAACTCAATAACACAAAGGCAGTGGAGAAACGTAATCCCCCCCCCCCCAACCCCAAGAGCTCCCACTGTACCCAACCTAACATCAAGACCCAATAGATAAGGTTCAATATCCCGCCCTACTATCAGTCTTCATGACACGTGTGGATGGATACGTTAATACCACCGTCTACTCCACAGCACAGAACATGTCAGGGAAACTACAATAATAAAGAGAGGAAACTATTAACAAACACTGAATTTCCAGACCCGTCAAAAAAAAAATCCTGGGTGAAAATTAAAAAAAGATATATGCGCCAGTATCGAAGACTATTTAACTAAAGTATTTCAATTTAAGAACATAAAGATAACACAACCTACTGACTGAACGTAGAGATTTCTGAATATTTCGGGAGTCATATTGTAGTGGATACCTCCCCTACAACCCGTACCCCACAATATCTTACGTGTATCTCCGGCGACGATAACAGAAACCTTTACCAAGAGAACAAATGAATGAAACAAAACACAGTCGGCAGCCAGCGTCTTGTACAAGCGTGCGGTGACCCAGTGGTAACAATGTTCATCTCCTGTCTTTTAGAGTCGCGGGTTCGAGTCCGGAAAATTGAAGGCAGTCAAGTACAGTGCCGGCCACGCTGTGCACTGAAGGGGGGTTACTGTGCAGTGTGTTGTATTCGGGTAAGCCTAGGGTTCCCATGCTGACACATCACACCCCATACCAAACAATACAACATAACAGAATATTCTCCGCATATTAACCGGACTGTCGACAACACAATAATAACACATCCGAACACCACCATTTAGTCTTACAAAATCACTAACTATACTGAATCTATACTCCTAAAAATATAACATAACCCAACATAACTTGTAAATAAGAATAAAAAAAAAAGTAAAAAACTCTTCAGCCACACGAGAGGAGCCCCAAACTAACACCCTTTACCTGTGTCACATTATAAATACAACATTGCATATCTACACGTGTTGTATATGAAATCTATACCCATTAACAATAACTCTTTCTAATCTTCAAACTTATTTCCTTACAAACATACACCACACTACATACCGCTATCACCTACAGGTTACGGTCATACTCGTCACACAGGCTACAGTCATACTCGTCACACAGGCTACAGTCATACTCGTCACACTTACAGGCTACAGTCATACTCGTCACACTTACAGGCTACAGTCATACTCGTCACACTTACAGGCTACAGTCATACTCGTCACACAGGCTACAGTCATACTCGTCACACTTACAGGCTACAGTCATATTCGTCACACTTCCCACCACTTAAGCGTGTTAATATTTACTCTCACGATCAATGTAGTATCTTTTTGCTTTTGTGGTAAGGAGTGAGTATAAAACCTAGGTTGGTCTCCAGTGTGATTTAGTACGTGACGAGGAATTGATGAAGCAGAGTCCACCACCCCTGTCTGACCTTATGTGTTTTACTTTACTTACCTTAGATAGATAGATAGATAGACACAGAGAATTTAACAGTTACACACAGACAGGTGGATAGATAGAAAGATATTCCGAAAAAACTCGCCATATACGTTCACATTGTTACAGTTACGTGTATGGATTTGATCCCAGTGTATTGGTCGTGACAGTAAGAGGCATTAAGCTTACAGAATCTAAGATATAAAGGAAAAACTGTATTGGCAAGACTTGTGTAAAAATTATCAACAATATGTATTATAATTATGCCATTAACTTGGATAAATGAGCAGAGCAATTCCTTATTAAGACAACTTTCGTATTTCTCATAACTGTTGGAATAAGGGATCACCTGAAGATTAGCCTCCCAGCGTATTTTACCGGATGATTAACCCACCCAAAGACTTCTTGGAGGGAATTAGGTTAGCAATAGGGATGAAATAAGCTGGGGGTCTAATCTTCAAGTGGTCCGTAATAGGTTGAGTGGTCTCGTCACAGAAAACACTGAGGCGCCACACCACTGCTATTTGTGCTAATATGCCGTCACCGGAGATAACTACCACATGACGCCCCTAAACGTACACAAAATAGCACTGAAAAAGCTAACGACAACAGCTATTTGCCTTGTGTAATAATTTAGTTGATTTTTTTTATTACGTTACTTTCGGACAACACGGGAATCTTAGAACCTTTATCTTTACAATCAATTATTTAGACAACTCGAAGACACCTTTCTTCTATGACGTTTCACTTACAAACGACTTACGGTCATTTGCGAGGGAAGTTCATGGAAGAAAGTTGTCTAAATAATTGATTGTAGAGATAAAATTCCAAGACTCCCGCGTTGTCCGAAATTAAAGCTTTTCCTTAATTTTTCTGTAATCGACAAAAAACAAAAATATAATGGAAATTTCAAAACATCAGTTCCCTTTGAGAGCGACAACTCGGTTCAAGTTGTTTTTCCCAATATTTGATGGACACATAATTAAGTCTCGATATAAAGTTTCCAATGCAAGACGATACACTGCATAACTAAGTGTAAAAGTATATTTATAAAGCAGCCAAAACTCATCACGAGCACAAGGGAACCATTCACGGTCACTGGCCCAAAGTCCATAAATATAACTGCCGGCCGTAAAAGTGTTTAACATCCAAATATTTCTGTTCCTCGTAACAACACACAATTCACTCGTCTTACCACTTATGATGTATGTACAAGATAACACCAACTACACGATGCGACCTCTAGTAATGGTGGTTACGTGAAACATGAACACTATCAACTCAATTCGTCTGGGAACGACTCGCTCAAAGCTGAACACTGGCCGCCACAACCGTATACAACAATACAATATAACTTACTCCGCCAAAACCACTCGAATATATTGGTAATGATAGATGTGTAAACTTAAGGCCCATAACATAAATATAAAAGACGTATCTATTAAAAGTAAACTTAACATCTATTGTACATAAGTAAAATTCCCTAAATGCCGAGAAAGAAATACGGATTACATACGTTTTTCTTTATACCGTATATCTAAGTTAAGGCATCAACATAATACAGTAGAAGTGTTACTACATGATCATTACTGTACTTGTAATTAATCATTATATTGATATTAGTAATTCAGTTCCTCTAGTGTGTGTGTGTGCGTGTGTGTTGGTGGAGGTTTTAACATCCGCTAATAATGTTGAAAGTGTTTGATTACTCCATATCTCACTACCAATAGGGGGACACACACACACGACAAACTGTAGCAAAATGCAGCATACAGATTTCCATCACTGGCAAGTCCAGTCCTTGGAGCTAGTCTGACCAGGTGGCCCAAGACTATGACCAACCCTAGCCAGGTGTTGGCCAGGCGAGATGGCCAGCCAAACCGCTGGTGACTATAAGTACTAATATAAGTCAGCAATACTTCCAAGGGGGGAGCAGTGCCCTCAGAGACGTAACCATGTGTTTAGTATGAGTAGGAGTGTGAGAGAACACCTCATACAGAGAGGTCGTGCTAGACGTGCCACATGAGACTTGTGGACTCCGGTGAATTAACCCTGAGAAGTTCGTATGTGGGTTGACCAAGGAGGTAAGCTAAAGTGTATTTAATAGTGAAACCTTTCACAATAAATAACCATCTCCTTTGATATATATGTAGTTTATTTTGTTAATAAATGTAAAGAGTGTAATTTGACATTTACATAATCCTGTGATAACTTTACACCCCTCGTGATTTACTACCCATACTCACTAACACAGTTGGTGAGTTAGGGGTGGTGGCAGCATAATCAATCATTGATTGATAAAATTAAGAGGATATAATCTTCCGATTGGGTTTTTGTGAGATTACTAATAATAAATAACAAATAAAAACCCAACACACTTCCCTCATACCGTCACTGGATAGAGAAAAAATTCACCCAAGTTAAGCTTACAGTATTATCGGTAAATCCTAGTTTATCGTCTCGTAGTCACCCTAACTGATATTTAAGATTTATAAACGTGTGGGTCATGATTACCCAGTGTCGCGTGCGACTCGGTTCCTTGCATACGGTACTAATCTATTTATTTATTTCAGGGGAACTTGTGTCCTTTAACAACCCCCCCCCCCCTAGCTTGTTATTACCAGTGACCGTTGGCTGTTCATTACTGTTTCCATTCTCTACAGTACACGTTCGTAAACATAACATTAATTTTAACCGTTAAAGAGCCAGTTCAAAGTGGTTACGATTTTTTTTATTATTTTTTATTTTTGCGATCGAGCGGAACAGTATTATTAACAGTGTGTTTATGGGGAGCCAAAAATCACTCATACAGACTATAAACTCCTCAGCCACAGGTTTAATTCAACACTACACTTTTTCACACACACACACACACACTATAAACGTCCTCTTCACACACACATCAGTATCGTGCCGGCTATGTACCGCTAAACTACCCCCTCACGCCCTAACATTAAATATTGACTCACATCCCGTTGTCTCGTGATTAGAAGTAAAGACCTCTCGGGCGTGCTTCCGTGGCGGTAGAGGGCGGGAGTGTGACAATGCACGGGGTCCATAGTGTGTAACTAAGTGCATAACAAAGTATTGTATTTAACAAACCTTTACGCAATATATCAGGGACTGTGACGTAATGATTCCTAGAAGTGCTGAAAAACAAGTACAGTCTGTATACAACTCCCGTATATCTCATAGTCAAACACCACGATATAATAAGTCTCAGTAGTAAACTAAAGTGATGAATACAGTACAGAACTTGAGCAGTCAGTTGAAGACGAAGACCACAACCCACAAGTAACATGACACATTTGGCTGAAACACAGGGACAATCTTCAAGTATTACTGAACAATAAAAAATATGACATTTGGCAGATAGATAAATAAATAAATAAATAAATACATAAATACCTAAATAAATACATAAATACATACATACATACATACATACATACATACATATATATATATATATATATATATATATATATATATATATATATATATATATATATATATATATATATATATATATATATATATATATATATATATATATATATATATATATATATATAATGTAAGTCCAACTTCGTTCAGCTATTTCTCAGTTTAAAAACACGTCCTTTTAGAGTACCTGTACCATCAATTTGCACAATTTTCAACGTAGATTTATAGTACAATATCTCAAAACTAACTTCAAATCAACTCTTCCTCGTAAAAGGTGACATCAACAAGATGCAAGCAAGGTTATCTCTGAGTGCATTAGCCACACCGACACTATCACGCACATGTTCAAGCCCCAATGCAAATAAACACTAAGGAGCCTTCAGTGGGGCACAGTGAGGGTCATGCCCTCAAAACAAAGTTGTGCCAAGGTCGGCGGTGGTGGGGGAGGCTCAGATGACGTCCACAGCACGTCTTTATGCCCAGAGCACAAGGGTGGTGCGCTTCCCTGCTGGCGCGCGCATCACGACTCCCACTTGACTCCACCATCACTCTTACTCAAAATCCTGGAACTCAACCCACGTCCCAAACCAAAGCAGCACGTCTACCCCCACCCCCTGCCCCAGCACGCACGCACACACACACACACGATAGTTATATTGGCATTTCATGCTCGCCTTCCTAGCCTACATTAACCTAACTCTCCTCACCATATTACAAGAGTTTTCATACAGTCTAAAAAAGCAAGCATGAACTTAGCATGCTTCCCAGTTGGGCGCTGTAAACGCTTCTGCGCTTCACCTTGCACAGGATGTAAGGGGGTGCCCAATAAACTAGCCCTCTCGGGGGCAATCGATCTAAAAAGTTTCCAGATAATATTTTGTTTCGTAAAATCTTAAGTTAATGACTTTCACATGTCTAACTATCAACAAAAATAATAGGACACGGTCTAAGAGACACAGGTGGTCGATGACGTAGGCAGGATGAAGTGAGGGGGAGAATCGTGTCATTGACTGCCACTCAGTGCTCAGGTTCCCTGCGTTGTTAATAATCAACCAATTGGTGACGTAAAGTAGGTATAGGTCCCACCCATCTCAAGGTCACCATCCTGACTCACTCCCTACCCTCACGGCCTCACTCATATACCACAACCTCTGGCCCCCACTACTGTACCGTCTGGCCCCACCACTGTACCGTCTGGCCCCACCACTGTACAGTGTCTAACCCTCAGTATACCATGCTGGCCCCACCACTGTACCGCGTCTGACCCTCACTATACCATGCTGGCCCCACCACTGTACCGCGTCTGACCCTCACTATACCATGCTGACCCCACCACTGTACAGTCTGGCCCCACCACTGTACCGTGTCTGACCCTCACTATACTATGCTGGCCCCATCACTATACCATGCCTGGCTCCATCACTGTATTACGCCTGGCTCCACCACTGTACCATGTCTGGCTCCACCACTGTACCAGACACCTGGCATGGCAGCTCCACTCACCTTACCCCAGCTGACCACCTGTAAATAACAGACCACCCACAGCCCTCATAACATGGTTTTGTCGTTGAAAATTTTACCACATAATTCCTAACCCAGGCACACTCACTCACTCGATCTCCTAAATCCCATTACACAAGAATGCCCATCCGCCAACAGTATATCAAACGTCACATATCCAACCCACATGGCCACAAAAATATCCCACCGCATACCAACCCAACAAACGAATACCCCCTACAAATCAATCCCCAGTAAACCTCCCCCCACATACCCACTACACGCGAGTGCCGCTACACAAAATCACTACACAACCACACCCTTCCATCACTCTGGTCACGAAGATTGGCGCCGACACACTGGCACTCGTGTTCCTCCAGGGATCACTTCATCATTCGTGGCACGGTCATTTACGTGTAATTTTTCCGGCACAACACATAGTCATGTCAGCGGCGGGCGCCATGCATGACGTGAGGAAGAGTGTGAATGTTGTTCAGCGAGTCGCGGTAACCTCACCACACGGCGACTGGTGTTCTTCCTCGCAGACACTTCTACACCACGACCACCTCCTCCACTCTCTTCATCACTACTGCCTCTGCCTGCCACCCACCCTGGCCCACGCGCTGTCCTCCCCTGGCCCTCTCTCAACCCGCCCCTCTCCCCACCCTCTGTCTTCCCCGGCCACTTGACCCTCCTCTGGCTCGACCCACCCGCCCCACCCTGGTTTAAGTTCTGTCCGCCGCCCCTGGCCACCCTGGGGCCCAGATCCACCTGTTCCACTCTGGTCCAATGACTGCCCTTACTTTGCCTATCCCGTTTCTCCACTGCTTGGCCCAAGCGCTGACTCCACCCCATTTCACCCTGACACACTCCACTCAATGACCTCCAATGGCCCACTCCGCCTCATCCCACCCACACGCTGCCCTCTGCCCCGCCCTGCCCTATAACTGACCCAACCCACTTCGCACTACACTATACCGCTTTAAAGCGCTTCCTGAGAAAATAAAACTCCGCCTGGTGACATCATTTATCATACCGATATTAACTTACCCAGCAGAACCTCTTCATACTGCAAGCACCACTCAAATATTAAAATTACAGGTGGTCCAAAATGAAGCCCTAAGATTCGTCACAGGTGAAAGATACCCCTTCACTAGAACCACAGCCGAGATACATAGAGACCTGAGAATGAAACCCATCAACCAGCAGCTGCACACCCTGGCCAGCAGAATCTGACAAAAGATAGAACGATCAGAGCAAGAACTCCTTCAAAGACTCCCACCAGATAACGACAACAACCATACATGGTTCCCAAAAAGCTTCGAAATCTCAAAAGGTCCATTACCATCCCCGATCTACACGGCCAGGCAATAGACAACCTCCCTAGACCAACATCCGCCAGTAGGGTGGGCGGAATAATGAAATAAGGCCCTTAAAACACCCATACAGTATATGGGACAGGGTAGGATGTCTAGTGCCTGTACCGACAGACAATAACTAACCCATGACACAACCCAAACACACTATTAGCTTAGCTAGGCGGTCAGCCCGCCCTCTCTTACCTCCTCCTAAACTTCTTCAATTTCCGAATTATAATTTCCTTCCCCCACCTCTAATCTTCTTTCACCCTCCTTTCTCTACAAAAAACAAAATGGAATCTTAACACCGGCCCACTCGTCACCTCCTCCTACTTCATCCCAACCCACCCTGGCCCACACACTGCCCTCACCCTGTCCCCAACTAACCCAGCCCAGCCCATCCACCTCACCCTGGTTAACCCCCCCTATACCTTCTTACCCTGGCCCAATCCGCTCTACCTCACCCCACCCCACCCCACCCTAACGCAACCCACCCTACATCACCCTGGCCCACTCCACCCTACCACACCCAAACCCATCGATGTCTCGTGCCTGTACCGACAGACAATAACTGACCCATGACACAACCCTAACACACTATTAGCTTAGCTAGACGGTCAGCCCGCCCTCTCTTACCTCTTGAATTTCTTCAATTTCCGAACTATAATTTCCTTCCCCCACCTCTAGTCTTCCTTCATCCATCCTTTCTCTACACAAATATAAACCACGCCACTTCACGAGCACCCACTCCACCCAACCACACCCACACACACTCCACCCTACCCAAACTATACCTGCCCCACTTCACCCACAACACCCTATCTCAACCACACCCACCCCACACTATCTCACCCTGACCCACCCCACCCTACCTCAACCAGCCCCACCCCACCCTACCTCACCCACACCCACCCCACACTATCTCACCCACACCCAGACCCACCCTACCCCACTCACACCCACCCTTCCTCACCCTGACTTCAAAGGACCAATAATAACTGGAGTAGCAGGATGTGCCTCTGAGACCTCTCCTTATAGAGCATATTAACCAGATAATAGACTTTGGTGGAGGCCCTGGTGGGAAGAAAGCTGCTACTAGGCAGATGGGTGGACCAGAACCAAGGACAATTAGGATGGATAACAGCCATGTCAATAGTGTTGTTATTGTTTACTTTGTATCTGTATATTTCTGCCTAAATAAACTGTTATAATGTCAATACTGTACATCAATAGAAATAATCTAATTGATCCCACTGATTCTAATAGCTGGCTTTAAAATTCCCCTAAAAGATTCTAATATGTTCAAATAACAAGTGTAAGGGATTACGTAATAAATCCCCCCTCCCCCAATAGTATTATGTGCATATCTGATAAACCCTGAGGGGGGATACCCAGTGTAAAGACCTTAAGTGAAACTGATCTGAAATTCCATGCCAAATCAGCTCTTTCCCAGGATTTGACTTGCCCTTTTATTAGCCTTAGGCCAGACACCACATTTGTTTCACTATTACCTCAAAAAATAAAACATTATCTCTTTGCACTGGAAAATACTTGGAGGTGTTAGTCCTGTTATCACCTTGTTATCCAACTACTTACCTGGGTTGTCAAGCAAAGTAAACACTCTTGCAACACAATATAAATCAATAAAATGCATATAACTAATCCCTACGATTGTGACAGCACTACAATTATGCTATAAGCATCTAAAATCACAAGAAAAACTTTATCCTTCGTAATGTCAGAGCAGCTTAACAGACCTACACTGTGCAGAGGTGTGACTGGATGTAAAGGCTTGTTCCTGACGTACAGTGTTTTATAGCCAATGACAAACATGAAAACAAATCCCCTTGACTCATGAACCTTTGAATCCAAGACATCACATATTGTTGGATCCATAGATGTCACACTGTATGATGTCTCGGAATCACAGGTTCATGAGCCAAGGGGTTCACAGATGGGACGGAGGACTGACAGAGCTTTTATCCAAGACTGTACATGTTTATGACTGATAACAAAACTCTTCAGCTGTCACCCTTCTTAGGAAACCTTCATGCCAAAGGGTTATCCTCTGGTGGCCCAGTGTGATGGTAAGGGATAATGCAATTTTCAAATTTATTCATCTTCTCACTTCCTGCCACATAAACTTGTTGGGTACAGTACAGTACAGTACAGTGCAGTATATGAAACAGCTTGATTTTGTAAGGTGGGAACTAGTGATAGGAATAAATCAGGAGTATCTGAGGAAGTGACAGTGGTGGTATGGATGGAAGATAGAATGCGTAGTTGTGTGATGGAACATTGTATAATGAGGCAGATCTTAGAACATTATGATCATAATAAAACTGGAGTATGAGAGAGGGAGTTACTGTGAATGAGTACAGGGTATGTCCAAAGAGTGAGGAATGTCAAGGAGGAAGACCTGGAGAGCTTTACTGTGAGAGACGAGTGATAAGTGACGAGAGATTTAAATGCAAGATTGGGTGGAAAAGAGGTGATGGGGATTTTAGGCTCATATGGAGTACCAGCCAGGAATAAACAGTGATGGAAAGAGGCTCATGGCATGCAATGTGTGAAGACAGAGAAGATTGATCACAAGGAATATATGATTAAAAAGAAGAAAAAATCCATTAGCATACATGGAGGCATGACAATGGAGAAGATGCTTGTTAAGACTACAGTACAGTATACAGTATGCTTGGGAGTCTGAAATGTAAGTTAAAGGATCTGAATACTGAAAGAGGTGCAGCCCACGGAGAGTCTAATCAGCATCTGGGATGAGTGGGAATACATATAATTGCACATAGATAAATAGATAGATAGATTGACAGATAGATAGAGATAGATATTTATTCAGTAAGAGTACCATACAAGTTTACATTGATGCAGCATGTATATAGACAATGATGCAGCATGTATATAGACAAGGCAGGTATACAAATCAGCATGTACATCGCAATGCAGGTATATAGTTCAGCATGTATAATAGCAATGCAGGTATACAAGTCAGCAGGTGTATAGCAATGCAGTTATACAATGTTTATAGACAATGCTGGTATACAGCAGCACAAACAATGTACCTAGACAGTGCGGGAATACAAACAGTGGTAAACAGTAAGGAATACAAGCAAGGACATCGAACAAAACCACAACAGATGCTCATTTCCAGTGAAATTTTCATAGTGAAAGAGACTCAAAGAAATGAAATAGGAAGAAAGACAAAGAGCATAAGCTGTTGATTTGTACAATATGGCGCTATTTGAAGAAATTACTTATATCGTTGTTGAAAATACATTAGATTTTTTCATCATTTACATAATCACCAATGGGTAAAGAAGAACATAACTCACCCATCAGGCTTTTTCTGGTCCAGTTGTAATGTTCTTGTTTCAATCAAGTGGAACGGACAGTCAATTAAATCATTTCAGTTTTCTTGAGTTCCTTCTTCTACAATACAGTACTTGTGTGTGTTATACATTTAACTTCTTATGAGAGGGTTAGAGGACCTGTTCCATCCCATTTACTTAGTATGTTTATTGACAATCGTTTATGTTTGCCCTACATATTACCTAATTAATCTTAAAAGAATCCTGACTTAGAAACAAAACACATATCTGTTACTCACTGCAATTGGCTTCATCTGAAGAGTCACTGCAGTCAATTCTTCCATTGCAAACCCAAACAGAAGGAATGCACTGGCCAGTATTGCATTTAAACTGGGAATCTAGACACACAAGAGGTGGACAGGATTCAGGTTCATCACTACCATCCCAGCAGTCTTCATGCCCATCACAATGGTACTCCTGTTACAAAAGAAAAGAACATCTAATAAATGAGTAGTAGAAAATATTAACAGATTAGAACTGATTATATTATATTATATTATATTATATTATATTTATATATATATATATATATATATATATATATATATATATATATATATATATATATATATATATATATATATATATATATATATATATATATATATATATATATATATATATATATATATATATATATATATATATATATATATATATATATATATATATATATATATATATATATATATATATATATATATATATATATATATATATATATATATATATATATATATATATATATATATATACACAGTATATATACAGTGACCCCTCGTTTAACGAACACCTCGGTTAACGTAATTTCGATTAACGAACTGCCTTCCATAAGGATCTTCAATTCGGTTAACGAAAAAAACATTCGGTTAACGAAGTTCTTACGAACCGACCTCAACAAGTTTTCGCTTGCACTGACCGGGCAACCAGCTTAAGTATCAGTCCCCCAATACATTAATCGGTTCTAGGGCTTAAATTCCTTACTATTTTAGTAAATATCAAGAAGTTTATACTATTCAATAATTTTAAAATATTCAATTTTTTAGTCATTTTAACAATTATTGAACATAATTGAAGGTAAAGTGACTAGTTTAATGCGCGGCATCCAGCCTCTTAACACAGCAAACAGGAGTTAGTCTCTCTCTGTTTTCACTGGTGGTAACATCTTGCTTGAGACCCTCTTCAACTAAACGCTTTTTTTCCTGTGTTTCCAAGCAAATTATTGGTCATTTTGAAATATATTTTACATATTGACAATATATAATGCAGTACAGTGTTGATTTAAAGAAAATAATCTTGAATTACACCAAGAGAGCTAAAATTTTATGGGTGAAATGGCGCCATGGGGTGACTTCTCTTCCACCCCAATGCCTTCTCTTCTTCCTTCTCCTCCACCCCCATTCTAAATCCCATCATCATCACCATCATCATCATCCAGGAGCCTTCTACATACACATCTCAAAGTAAGTGAACTTTTCTACCATTTTTGTTGAATTTAGGAAATTTTCGGTGAGCTGGAACCAATTACCCAAAAACCCATTGGAACAATGGTTTCGGTTAACGAAATTTTCGGTTAACGAACGACCTTCTGGAACAGATTGAGTTCGTTAACTGAGGGGTCACTGTATATATATATATATATAGATAAATATATATATATTTATTATGACCAGGTTTGCAATATGGTATTTTCACAAAGATTCACATGTGTGTGAAATAAAATTATACAGGTACAGCAAAGGAATCTTACCGCAGGAAGGCAGCGATGCTCATACTGGTTAAATAATGGACATATAAACTGTCCCGGTGGACATGATATGCCAACAGGCAGAGGGCAACCATCTGGGGGGTTCTCATCTGCTGCTCCCTCACCACAGTCATTGTCACCATCACACACCCACTTCTGAGGGATGCAACGTCCAGTAGTATTGCATTTAAATTGATCATCTTCACATTTTTTGGTTTCTGGAAACAACACAATTTAGTGATGAATATCAAAGGTTAACAAAATGACACATTACTATAAGCAGTACTGTACATGATGAATATGACATACATTGTTTGATTATGCTTTCTGTAGCTGAGAGCCACTACACTGTATATCATTATCACATACATTATACTGTACTAAGGCTGTCACCCAAAGCTAAATACAGACACCAAAAGCTGCACAGAAAAACTCATGGATATGATTATAAATCCAAGTGTGTATATGTTACAACTTTTTTTTGCAAAATAACTTACAAACAGGCTAGCCAAAGTACACACACACAAAAATAGAACAGGACCACTTAACTGTGTATCAATCTACACGAGCCATCCTAACCTAACCAAACCTCTCACTTAACCTAACCATAAGGTTAGGTTAGTTTAGGTTGTCTGTTTGTAAGTTATTTCGCAAAATTATCAGCATGCATGCCAGGAATTTTGCAAAATAACCGATTTTGCAAAAAAAACGTAACATATACTTGTACAAATGTAATAACAAAGATGTGAACGTAAAACAAACAGGTGTGACAACAGACCGATATGTGAATGTGTGCATTTTTCACCCTCATTAAGATATGAACTCATCATCTCACAAAACACAGGATCCTAAATTTTCATGTTTGCTTACTAATTTATGTATCAAATGTTATTTATTCATTCATAAGCAATTAGTAAAAACAAATATAATTAATTACCACAGTTGTCTGGTTCATCTGATCCATCAATACAGTCTTTGTGGGCATCACAAAGCCAAATGCTAGGAATACAGTTTCCATCAGCACATGTAAACTGATCTGAGGAAGAGAGTTTATTACATCCTCAGTGATGAAGAGAACATAAGATGGTTATAACATTCATCATTATTTGTTAGTATGAATTTTATAGCAATACAGTACAGTACCACAATACTGTAATTAACTTTTTCTGAAGCACAAAATTTAAGTATCAATATCTTACCAGAAGGGCAGGTGTAGTTGCATGAAGCTTCATCGCTTGATGGTGTTGTGATGTTGCCATCTTTACAGTCATTGTCACCGTCACATATGAACGAAGTGGCTATGCACCGTCCATTGCGACACTGGTGAGTGCCAGATGGACACAAGGAGGTTTCCACTGGTACAGTTACTGAAGGAAAATGTCTTGATAAAAAGGCTTATATGAATAACACCGATGCATTTACAAAGGGAAAAAGTATTACTGAGAGGCTTTAAAAATTCACACAACAGACCTGGACTCAGATGGGACAAACTTACATTAGTTATATACAGTAGTTTGGTTTGGTTAGGGTCACAAACCTCACTATGACTAACTAACCCAAATAAACCAAACCAATTTCTAAAAGTGACTCAAACCCCAATACAGTAGAAATCCAAAAATCCGGACTGCTTGGGGATTGGGTCGGTCCAGATTTTCGGATTTTCCGGATTCTCAGGCAGTACTTTTAAAATTAAAATTTAAGGAGGAATAAAGAAGAGATGAACAGGTACATTTTGATAGTTTATTCATAAGCAAATATAGCATGCTTCATTTATCAAAACGAGCAGTTTTAAAGAAAAATAAAGTCAACACTAGACAAAAATGTAAACAAACTGTCTAATACCATGACGAGTCTTGAAATTCCTAAGCCATCCATCACTAAATGCACACTCTGATTCAATGTTCATTTGCTCCTTAAAAGACTTTGCTTTGGCAATAAGCATCGGCCCAGAAATTGCCATACCTTCTGATCGTTTTAACAAAAAGCATTCGTGCAACACTTTATCAAGATTTTCTAATTTGGGCCAATGTAAACTATTTCTTTCAGCAATTTTAATGTAAGGCTCAGAAGAAGCTGTGAATTCTAGAATTTTATATCATAAATTGTAGACTTTCCAATGTCGTATGTTTCCATTAGAACAGCATTGCTCACACCACGTTCTAGTTTCTAAATTATTTCAAGTTTGTCACTCAATTTCAATGTGTTCTTCTTTCTCTTCACACAACGAAGTTTATCTACTTTAGGGGCCATTATTATGGGCTTGTACTCTTTACAAGGAAAGAGTAGGACTCAAAATTACATATGTTGTCACAGTTTGATTGCTTGTTTTAAAGTGGCGATTGCGTGGTCGTTTGTTGTCGCTGTGCAGCTGAGGCATTCACGCATGCACACATACACACAAAAGATTTATAGTGCCTCAAATTTTACATTTCAGTTCAAGCTAATTACAAAACTAACAAAATTAGCTACCTATAATTTACAATTACTTATATTATTACAATTACAGTTGGTCCTCATATTACGCGGTCCCGCATTCCGCGTTTCACCGTTAACGCGGTGCCTTGCCAGAACCTAACATTTTCACATTCCGCGGTCGTGAACCCCATTACGCGGAGAGCGGCTGGCAAGCCGCGCCATTTTTGGATCCAAACCTCCCGCCATCCGCCATGTTGTGTAAGAGGCGCGAAAATGGTGCGCACAAGGTCGCCCAGTCATCAAAACATGACCAGTTCTTCACCCGCCACCCACTACAGCCGGCCCAAGTCAGTGATAGTGATAATTATAGTGAGGATATGGACTTATATGAACTTTGGGGGTTTGACAAAGAGGCCCTGCAAGCCTCTGTGGTGGATAGTGATACAATTGATACAAGTGATACAGGTGAGGGCCAATAATCTGCCCTCTGCCTCGGAACCAACCGCCCATCCCCGTGTGCCCAGCCATCTTTTCTACTAATGTAAGTGTTAAAAAACCTAATATTATTGATATTTCTCTTAATTATTAATTGTGTGTGCATGCCATCATAAAGTTAAGATAATATTTTTACTACAACATAGTTGTGTGTCGTCAAAAAGTGGAGTTTGGGGATCGGCCCGGACTCCATTTCAATTAATCCCATATGTTATGTTATTCACTTTACGCGTTTCTCACTTTCCGCGGTACCCTCTGGGTTACATTAACCGCGTAATATGAGGACCAACTGTATGTAAATTAATTTTTTAAAGCAACTCCATTCATTCACGTAACCCACAAAAGCCCACTAAATTTAAAAAGTTTGAGTTTTCGAAAAGTCCGGATTCTCGGGTGGTCCCGATTCCTGGCATCCGGATTTTTGGACTTTTACTGTACTTGTAATATTCAATTTCAATAATATGAGTACAGAACCATGCATTGGATTTGAAGGACTGACTTGCAGTGAGCTTGGTTTAACCTATCATTATACACGGTCCTGATATACTTTAAATTTTCAGGATTTTATTGTGCAAATACACTGCAGACAAGTGCACACTGTACAGCCTCACAACAGAACTTATGTATGTTTGCTCCTTTGTTATTTACAGTATTCTAGTGTTATTTTGGTTGTAATGTAATCACTGGAGAATCCCCAGTCTGGCCTTACAATATTTGAGACATGCTGATTATATGCAAAAGTGATGTTGATACAGGTAATTGGTAAAGAGAGGAGATGAAAAATTAAGAAGATAGTGAATGTGGACAAGTGTATCTAAGTATGCAATAGCTACAGCATGTGATTAATATCTGCAAGCAAAACCTTACACAGGCAAAGGGGGCAGTGCTCAAGGGGAAATTAAAATTCTATTACACTATATCAACTTAACAGAGAGTGTGTTCAGAAAAACATAGCAGCAATTTTCGACTTGTGATAAGAGCATAAGCTACCACCTGTATCACAAATTCTTCACACTTACAACAGTCAAGCTCATCAGTCATGTCAGAGCAGTCCACCTCCCAGTCACAGCGCCAAGAAGTAGGTAAACATCGACTTATGTCACACAAAAACATCCCAAAGGGACACATGCCATCCTCACCTTCAACACATTTGTACCATTCAAACAGGTATAATAAAAGACCATGCAGATCATCCATGAAAATAAAATAGGAAAAAAAGTTATACAGAAGTTAATAACAAGTCATAAATAATTAAAATATGTAGAAGTGTAACATTAGCCAAGACAGCAAAGGTTGAGGAAGGTTAACAAGACAAAAGCAAAGATCAGATTTTGAATAAAAGGTTTGGAAGGTGTCCAATAAGTTGTTGTCCATCACCCCATCAAGTTCAGACATAGAATAAAGAGAAAACATCAAGATATAAATGCAGCATATCGGCAAACTTGTGCACTACATAAGCCTGACATACAATACTGTTTGTGAAGTTAAGAAGAGTTCAGGAACACTGTAATATAAGTTCTTTGCAGAGAGAAACATACTACCCTTAAATGTAACCCTTGCTGTTTCTACAAGTTTAATTTCTCACTGCATAATTTTCTTCATACACTACAGAAATACAGTAGTACATCACTTATTCTGGACTGATCATTGGATAGGACTATCTGCAACAGTGGAAATTCCAGCAAAATAAGACTGCAGTACTTCAGCACAAAAGTTGCTCTACCCCTTCCAAAATGTGGTAAAATCTAATCTATGAGCAACACCAGGGCTGTGGAGTCGGAGTCGGAGTCGAGGAGTCGGAGGAAATTTCGGCTTGTGGAGTCGGAGTCGGAGTCGGTAAAATTGTCCAGACTCCGACTCCGACTCCGACCGCAGCAGCGGTAGACATTAAAAATACGAGATTTCAGCAAGATTTCTTTGGTGCACTGATGGAAGTGGAGAAATTTGACCGGTCTTCAAAAGTGACAGTGGAAGAAGCCATACCTGCTTACCCGAGATTGTTAAAGATGTAGCTAGAGCTGTGACAGCAATGCCACCCACTCAGGTCAGTGTAGAAAGACTGTTTTCTGCACTGAAAATAATCAGATCAGATTTAAGGGCTTCCATGAAGGAAGATCTGACTGAAGCTATTCTGTTCCTAAGAACAAATATATGAACTCAGGCATATTCATTGCAGTGATTCCACTGATCCCACTAATTTTCTTAAATTATTAAAAGAATTTATTTCCATTTTATAAGCATTATTATGAATTTATTGTAGCAGGCACAGTATAGCACTATAATTTTGGACGATAGTCTCTTCTTTACCATTTGAAATTTTGAATTATATCAAATTTTGTTTCGTTGAAAACTGCACAGAGGCTCTCAGCTACAAAACAATTAGCTACAACCTGTTTTTGGTGAGATTAAGGCAAATTTAATTTAATAACTTAATCATGTAAGGTTTATCCATTTTCCTTAATAAGGTATTCATTTCTTTAATGTACATAAATATATAACTTTACTTTAAAAGGAATTGTAGGATCATCATTTAGATCCACATCAGATTATGAGCTTAAACAAAATTCATATGCTGAGATCGAACTCTTAGATATACATGTAAATGGTGTTTTCTAGTTAATATCTTGAATTCTTAATAAATTTATTTTTCTTTTGATTGAAACTTTGAAAGTCAAGCCTATCATCTTTTTGTAGTTCTTAAATATCGTCCAGATCATTAATAAAGCTGTAGCAGTATAGCCACGGTGTTTTACTTTTTACCTACGCAGGTTACAACATACAAATTACAATTAGGATGGTAGAAATAGTTGTTACAAATAGGCCAAGGAGTCGGAGTCGGAAGCATAAAAATTTGAGGAGTCGGAGTCGAAGGTTTTGTCTTCGACTCCACAGCCCTGAGCAACACATTACAGCTCATCAGTGTAACACACTTTCTGATTTGTTGATTAGTTTAGTGATGTGTAATGGTTAAGTGGAATTTTCTTAATATTCATCCACAGCATTTGTTTACTAATATCATTAAATCACTTGACAAAATAAAGTAGAAACAACAAAAATACAGTATACATGAAAATTTGGTGAAAAGAAGCATACTATACAAGGAATATCTGCTTACTTTCACATTACTGTATATTCAAATGTTCACACTCTTTCTACACTATTCTTGAAATTTTATTGTTTCAAAATAATAATCAATATTATACATATTTTCAGAATGAAAATTCTACTATTTACAAAAGGACATTTAAAAAAAAATAAAATATCACGGCCTTGTAACTTGTCACGCTTCATTGAGGCATCAACACCACCAATAGTTTAACAGTATATAATGTTAACTCTGCTGAGGCACTGTTGTTTCAGAGTTAAATTATTTTGGATAAACTGTACGGTATTACTAGACAATCCCAATTTTGGTCTTATGACATCCCAGTTATGCAGATGTCCAGTAATTTGACATAATACTGTACCTGTGAGCAGAAATTTCCATCCTACCTTCTAAAGCAAACATTGTTTCATGTGAAATAGAATGCAGAACTTATCATGCCAGTCTTTCTGAAGAGTATTGAATATTCATGAAGTGTCATCACTGAGTACAGAAATTCTGTATTTTGTATCCTTAAAAACAAATCCTTCCCTTTCTTAACACTAAATTCACTTTCAAAACAAACTCATGCTAATGTCTGGTAACACACATTATATTATGGCACCAGTATTCAAAAAGAGCCTAACAAATAAAACTTGCTTACTTGTGGTGCAGTTCTGCTCATCTGAGTTGTCCCAACAATCATTAGCACCATCACAAATCCACTTTGGATGAATGCAGTTGGTAGTATTGACACAGTTGATCAGCTCTGAGCTGTTGAAACCATCCCATACCACAGCTGTACAATCAGGCTTCTCTGAAAGCAAATTTACAAAACCCATTAAATTTTCTCATCTGCAGTATATGTTGTATATTTTTTTTAATATTTGGAGGAGAAAAAGTATAATCTGTTATTATTTATTTATTAAAACATTTCCTTAGGCAAGACTAAAGGTGTGACACTTTTCTCTCCAGAACCAAAATTCTAAATTGGAAAAAAGAGACTCCTCCTGCTCCCAAAGACTCTACGTTACAGAGCTAGGAGGAAGATGCTTAAGACAGGTATGTGATTACTGGGATTTAACTCATAAGAAACAATCTAGTTATATCTAAATAAGATCTTCCTGATGATTTAACCTTATGATGTACTACAATTACAGCATCAACAATTACATGTTGTAATATAATCTACTTACCACACCCCATTTCATCACTTGCATCAGGACAATCTGGATCATTGTCACACTTGAGATAAGATGCAATACAGAGACCAGAAGTCTCACACCTGATTTCATCATCCCTACATTCACAGTCATTCTCATCTTTGAAGTTGGGGCAGTTAGCATTCCTGTCACAAACAGTTTCCTGAGGTACGCAGGGACCATTACCACATGTGAAGTAGCCCTCTCGACAGGTGCGGCTTACTATGGAGAGGAAATACAGCGTACTGTTAATATTACTGCATTTATAAATTTCCCCCATCAAGGAATAATAAATAAAAACTGATTCCTAAAAATGTTCACTATTTTTCATGGATGTGGTGGAAACAGATGAGAAAACAAGAGTAATGTAGACAGGTACAAGTCTGGTGAAAAATAATATGGAATGAAAACAAAAGTAAGTTAGCTGATGTATGCACATGACACTATTCTCGTGTGAAATTCAGACCAAAAAATTACAATTCCTAGTCGACTAAACAGTTATTTAGGGCACTATTGTGAAGATGGAAAATCACACAACATATCAATTTCAGCAGTAAGAATGAGTGAAAGATATCAAAAGATTGTTTCTTTTTGTTCCAGTCATCCTTCATTTTAATTGGAAAAGGCTTGAAAGAGTGAATATAGAGTAAAATGATAGTTAATGTGTATCTCACTAACTAAACAAAAATATTAATGAACATACCACAATATTTTTCATCCTCATCAGAGCCATCAGGACACTCAGGTACTCCATCACAAGAATAAATATAGGGGATACAAAAGCCACTGCTACATTCAAACTGATCTGATGTACAGTTGGCTACACGCACAGCACAACGGCGTCCATCTCCCAGAAGCATACGGCCCGGAGAGCAGCGACAAATAACCTGAGCCCACTCATCCAGGGTGCAAATATCTTCACAGCCTCCATTCAGAACCCGACATGGGCTTGCATCACCTGCATCAAGATGTTAATCAGTTAGTACAAAGTTAAGAATTACTGGTCATTTATAATCACTAAAGTATCCTAATTAAGTATGAAGGAGAGAATCTGAGCCATCTGGCAAAGAGCTCAACCAGGAAAGGAGATTTTTTAATCGATTCTCCATTTCTGGCAAAGAACAAATCATTTACTCATCAAGATGACATTTGAGAATTATTTTGATATTATAATTTGAACAATCTGAAAGTGACGACACGAAGAAATTATCTAACTTAATTTCCTATTTCCACTCAAGAGAAGGACTGGGAGTGGAATATGGGAGGGGAACTAGGGCCAGTGAAAGGAAACTTTAATTCAAGTGCATAAATACCTTATCTTTAGATACTATAGAAAACATGGCACTGGGTGGTTACTTGAGCATGAGGCAGGTATGAGATTAATGCCCATGTGTAAGTCTAACAAAATAAGTTTTCAAATAAGCTTTTTTTTCAGTTTTGGAATAATTGTTTTTAACATAATCTTCCCTTCAATTACTCTGAAATTACAGAGGTTTACAGCATCATAACAGACTCCCAGTACTCTATACTAACTAAGAAAAGTTTCCCATAGTAACAGCTGCAGTTTCTAAAGAGTAAAAATTTATTTATAATACTGTAAATAGATATAAAACAACTTACAAGCATTGGTGTCATTAGCCACAGCAACGATGCCCATGAGGCGTGTGACACCGGTGCGTAACTTAACAATGTCCTCTGCGGTATGCTTGTTAGCTCGCACCACTGCATGTAGCACCCAATCAGTCCAGAAGAGGTAGTCCCCATAAATGGCCAAATCAAATGGATGACTTGGAACATTTTTTAGCAGTACCTGTTTTAAATATAAATTATCTTAAAAAATAAAAGTAACGTGATGCAGACATGAGAGTATTGACATTAATTGTTATAAAGTGAACGGTTGGGCCAAAGAAAAGGTAAAAATGGTTGAGGCAACGTATAAAGAGATATTGGCAATCATGCAAACGAAAAGAGAAACATGTGAAGAGTTTGAAGAGGGAATAGGCCTCAGACAGGCAAGTGCCATAAGCCCTCTCTTGTTTCTAATGGTAATGGAATCAATGAGAGGGGAGGTGACAGAGTAGGAAAACTTGAAGAAAGTCTTAAGTGCAAATAACTTGGTGTTTATGGCTGAGAGTAGGTCAAAGTTACAGAGAACACTAGTGGTTTTATGTTGCCTTTGAAATATATGGACTGAAATGAACTTGGGAGAAGAAAGTAGTGATTTGGGCAAGGAAAATTATTTAGACTTGCAAAGAACAGAGTGGCAATGGCCTAAAGGAAAGAGGAAAAAAAAATTATATATATATATATTATATATATATATATATATATATATATATATATATATATATATATATATATATATATATGATCAACACCTCACACCGCCAGGATTCGAACCCACGGCCCACGACTGTGACCGTGGAATGCTACCTCTAAGACCACCAGGATACTAAAAGCAGTCTTGGACTGCTTTTAGTATCCTGGTGGTCTAGAGGTAGCGTTTCCCGGTCACAGTCGTGGGCCACGGGTTCGAATCCTGGTGGGGTGAGGTGTTGATTATATGTAGAAGTCCGCGTGCTTTATTGGGCTAATGAAATATATACTGTATATATATACAGTTGGTCCTCACATTAAGCGGTCCCGCATTCCGCGTTTCACCGTTACCGCGGTGCCTTGCCAGAACCTAACATTTTCACATTTCGCGAACGCCATTACGCGGAGTGTGTCCGGCGCGACGCTATTTTTAGATTTTCCCCACACGCCATGCGCCACCCGCCTGCCCGCCTGCCTGCCTCTCCCTCCTCCTCCCTCCGCTTGGGCAAGCGGCGCGGTAAGGTTGCACAGTGTGTCTTTGTTGTGTTATCACTGACGTCATATGACGTACAAGACCTGTGATTGGCCATGCATCCCTACCCTCCTCTGCTGCTAGCTGTAATTGGCTTAAAGTATTATGACGTGTCCACCCGGGGCAGGGAGGGAGGGAGGAGAGACGACGCTTGACCTAGCCGCGACAGTCTCATCCCTCAAGGCCACTCCGTGTTAACGCGCATCCATTGTTCCGTAAAATGGCTTCCGCCGGACCACCACCCCCAGAGAAAAACCTTTCCTTACCTGGACCCAGCGGCACTAAGCCAAAGAGGACACGACGCTCCTTAAGCTACGAGGTGAAGTACCAAATTATTCAAGATTTGGAGAAAGGAACACGGCAAGTTGATCTCGCGCGCCAGCATGGCGTCAACGAATCTACGATCCGGACTATAAAGAAGGATTCAGCCAAGATAAAGGAGCACATGAAGATCACAAAGTCTACAGGTGCTTCTATGATCAAGTATTTTCACAACCGGGTGCTTCTCAAGACAGAAAAATTACTTGTGAGGTACTTGGTGCGTCAGGCGCGACGGAACATGGCGGTCGACACGCGCTCTGTGAAGGACTACGCACGTGAACTGTACATGGCAGTGGCACGAAAGATGGGAACTTCAGAGCCCAAACCCTTTACTGCTTCCTCTGGGTGGTTACAGAGGTTTAAGATCCGGAACAAGATCACCAATATAAACATTGGTGGTGAAGAAGCGAGTGCTGATCGTGCTGCGGCTCGGGAATTTCCTCCGTTTTTACGTGAGATTATGGAGGAAGGACAGTACACCGACGACCAGGTGTTTAACATGGACGAATCTGGTCTTTTCTGGAGAAAACTACCTTCCAAGTCCTACATTGTGAAGAATGCCAGCAGGATTCGGGGCCGGAAAATGCAGAAGGAACGCATCACCGTCCTGTTTGCCACCAATGCCTCCGGTACCTGTAAGCTCAAGTTATCGGTGATCCACACAGCCCGCAAGCCGCACGCCTACAAAACCATGGACATGACCAAGCTAAATGTCCACTGGCTGACAGCACGTAAGGCATGGATGTTCTCTACACTGTCCCTCTCCTGGTTTGATGACTGTTTTGTTCCCGATGTAAAGAAATTCTGTGAGCAACAGAATGTCCCATTTAATATTTTGTTGCTGCTGGACAACGCACCAGGACACTCGCCCCTACTGTTAGATCGTCACCCCAACGTAAAAGTGGTCTTCCTTCCTCCCAACACTACGTCTATATTACAGCCCATGGACCAGGAGTTGATTTGCAATGTGAAAGCTGCATTCTCAACAAAAAAATTCCAGCTCCTGAACGACTACACCAACACCAGGGAAGAGTTGCGTGACCTGAGTGACACCACCACCGATAGCAAGAGCGACGAAGATGAGGAACAACGGTTAGAACAGCAAAAAATACTCTTCAAACAATTCTGGAGAATATTTAACATCAAGAAAGCTGTGGACATCTTGGTGGAGTCATGGGATCAGCTGTCTATTGCTACAATTCGTCACGCATGGAGACATGTGTTGCATGGAATACCAGGTGAGAGGAGGAGTCAATCTGTGACTGGTGAGGTTCAGAATGTTGCAGTAGCAGTGGACCTTGCCAGAGAAGCTGCGCAGACTGTTACAGTTCCAGGCTTCTCCGAGACCACCAACGACGACATCCTGGAGGTGATCAGAGATCCTGAAGTGACTGCCGACGAGATGATGGAAGAAGAACACGTCAGTGAAGAGGAGGAAGAAGGTGCGTCAGTCTCCGAAGAACACAGTTTAAGTCATAGTGATATTAAGTGTGCCATGGAGTTTGCAGAGAAAATTAAGTCCGTCCTTTCCCGCGACAATGACGATGACCGCTATGAAGTCTTCCATAACCGGCTGGTGCAGGCTATGGAGCCATACATCAAGGTGTATCACGACAACATCAACGCCAGCCGTCAGCAAAGCATAACAGATTTCTTCACCCGCAACCCACCACAGCCAGCCCAAGCCAGTGATAGTGACAGTGAAGTTGACTTTGAGGGATTTGTCAGGGAAGCCCTGACAACTGTAAGTGACAGTGATGATGATTCACCTAGTAATGGTGATTCACCTGAGGGCCAGTAATCTGCCCTCTGCCTCGGAACCAGCCTCCATCCCCGTATGCCGACCCATCTCTTCTACTACCGTAAGTGTTACACAAAATTTTTAGTTTTTTAACCTATTCTTTATTTTTCCTATGTTAACCTTTATCTTTCCTAACCTAACCTCTTCTATATTACTTGTTTTTTCATACCATCATAAAGTTAAGATAAAATTTTTACTACAACATAGTTGTGTGTCGTCAAAAAGTGGAGTTTGGGGATCGGCCTGGACTCCATTTCAATTAATCCCATATGTTATGTTATTCACTTTCCGCGTTCCTCACTTTCCGCGGGACCCTCTGGGTTACATTAACCGCGTAATGTGAGGACCAACTGTATGTGTATATATATATATATATATATATATATATATATATATATATATATATATATATATATATATATATATATATATATATATATATATATATATATATATATATATATATATATATATATATATGCAAGTAAATCACTGTAGGTGCGCGTGATCTAGGTATATGCTGATAACCACAAGGAAGGAAGAAAACACGAAGTTCTCAAGCGCTTTCGTGTAATTCACATCTTCAGGGGTGAGTACAGACTAAAGAGAAGTACAAAACAAGGTGTATATATACAGAGGGTGAGACCAGGTCCACAATGGTCAGGTATTAGGTAATGACCCTACTAATCTATAAATAGCACGGCAACGGTCGGTAGTCAGGTCAGATGGTCAGGTGACCCGACCTTCTCACCTGGTTACAAATCTTCTTAATTACAAAATTGTCCAGTTTGTACATGCCATTACTCAAATTCATGTTGAATGCTTCGGTATGTTTAATGAGACCAGATTCTATGATGTTCCTACTATCAATTGAATTACAAGGTAATATTGAGGAGGCATTATCCCAGTCAATGCAATGCTTGTTATCCCTCAAATGAACAAACAGAGCATTGGATTCCTGGCCTGTCCTAACACTATATTTATGTTGTTTAAGTCTAGTTACAAGATCTTTACCTGTCTGGCCTAAGTAAAACATATTACATTCCTTGCAAGGAACTTTAGAAATGCAACCAATTGTGTTGTTGGGGGAGTTCTTGATTAACATTTGTTTAACAGTGCATGAGTTTTTAAATGCCACATTGACGTTCCAGGTTTTTAGTTGTGAAGGAATGCGTGAGAAATTTTTGTGAAATGGTAATATTAAGATATTCTTATGGTCATGGGTGGGCTTGGGGTCAGTTCTATAAAAAGTTTTCTTAGTAATGTTCAGGCATTTGTCTATGAAAGATCTAGGGTATTTAAGGTTTGAGCCAATATTATAGATATATTTATATTCCTCATCAATGAATTCCGGACTGCAAATTCTCAAAGCACGTAAAAACATTGTTGAAAATACTGACTGTTTGACTCTATTATGGTGGGAGAATAAATAAATAAATAAATAAATAAATGGATAGATAGATAGATAGATAGATAGATAGATAGATAGATAGATAGATAGATAGATAGATAGATAGATAGATAGATAGATAATAGATAGATAGATAGATAGATAGATAGATAGATAGATAAGATAGATAGTAGGTAGATAGATAGATAGATAGATAGATAGATAGATAGATAGATATATATATATATATATATATATATATATATATATATATATATATATATATATATATATATATATATATATATATATATATATATATATGAGAGAGGCATTAAGTAAGAATGGTATAAAAGGGTAAAAAGAAGAATACAAGCATGAGTTTCAAGAAAATAATGAATTGACTGAAAGGAAAAGCAACAGACACATGTGTGGTATGGCTTCATGTTGTGTTTAGGAACAAAGAGTCAAGAAGAGGAGAAGATGAAGGCAAAAGAGGAAACTAGGACAAAAAAGCCAATTAGAGGAAAGGTAGTCGGTCGTAGGTTACAGTGGCGAGGACTCGGACAACACAAGGAGAAGAGCCAGAAAAGGAGTGCAAAGAAGGAGGTGGGGAACATGAGGAGAATAGGTACACTGAGAATCAGGTACATAGACACAGTGTTAAGAAACCTGAAAAAGAGTGCAGAAGGATGGCTCACAAAAGCAGGGAACAACTCAGATGGTGGAGGATTATGGAGCAGCAAGAAAGTAGTGAAACAGATCCCCCCCTCACCAAAAGGGAAGAAGAAACTATAATATAAAATTTAAATTAATATCACAAGCACCCTCTAACAATATTTTTATCAAAGAATAAAAAATAAAAAAATCTAAATATGCCTCCTTACCAATCGCTCTGACCCATCCAGGTTGCACCTCTCAATCTTGTCTAGCCTGGCATCCCCCCAGTACAACTTCTGAGCCTTATGATCGATGGCTAAACCATTAGGCATCTTGATCTGGGTGGTTATGATAGATTCCACTCGGATGCCACTCACCAGAGACCGCTGGATGGATGGAGCCTCGGAGTTCCAGTTAGTCCAATATATCTGGCTGGTGAGAGTGGGCAGAGGCTTCTCTGTATTATACAACCTTTAAGTATGAGGTTTGACTATTAACTTTACAACAGCTGATTCTCAAAATATTAACACTTAAATGCTGATGTTCTCTGTACTTTTTAATGAAGAACTCACTATCCTTATTAGCACAACAAATAAGAAGAAAATTATTTTTTTATGACTTCCTTCCATCATTTACCTTGGATGATTACTATTAGTTACTTAAGAGCAAAATGTTTAATATTTTACCAAATTGTATATCAATATAATAAAGTATTAAACAAAATAATAAGGATTTTATTCAAATATAATAATGAGCCTAAAAAACAAAGTACAATGTGTTAATGATAATGTTCAAAAACTTATAAATGTAAGGAAAACTAAAGAAATAAAACAAAATTCAGTATATCTGTTCACCTTCAACAAATTGTAAAATGGAGGGGGTGAATGTGATCCTTCACAGTACTTGAACACTTCACAATTAGAACTCTGTAGCACAGAAGCATTGTGGATGTACAGAGAGGTACATTCCTATTTCCATCTCAACCAACTGATTCATGCTTTACTAAAACTATATAATCATATTAGGTGATTATGACCCTACCAAAAAAATTATGTTGATGTTGAGCAAATTGGAAGGGATAACACTAACTGTAAAATATATCCTAAGGAGGACACCATAAAAAATCCTTTTTTTTTAATTTCTCAGGTGGCTCATCTGTGTCCCTCATACTTTATACACTTCATATTACATAAGAAGCCAAGTGAGGACTAATTTACGTAGTGACTCCCCAATTAACATGTTTCAGATAATGTTTGGTTTTAAATGATGAAGATGTAATGACCATAATCAGCTGAACATCTACAACTTCTCAACACATCTGACTTATTGTAACTCTACATTACAGCTATCCTGTAATTTTGCATTTGTAAATCAGAATAAAGTTTTCCAGCTTGAATTTCAAGGAACACTTGGCACCTATCAACCAACTTTGGATGGAGAATAAGGCTTCAATATACTACTGTACAAAGTTAATTAGATCTGCTACAGGTACGTACAGGTCACAGCTGTCCACAACAATGCCACGGGGTTTATCAGAAGGATCCAGGTGGACAATCTTTTCTACCCTTTGTGTTCGAGTCATGTCAACGCTCATACGATTAATGGTCGCATCACTCTGACAAGTCCAGTACAGGTCTCGTTCCTTCTCCTCAAATGCTAAACCTTCTACTGATCCTTGTCCTGCAAAACAAAAAACAGAATTATATACAAATGACCATGTTAACAACATAGAAGTTTTAATGGTCTATATAATTAAACAGCAATACATCACTTTAACAACAAGCCATAAATAAGAATTCTGAAAATTCCAAGTTCTGTATTGTACTATACAGTGACCCCTCGTTTAACGAACGCCTCGATTAACGAAATTTCGGTTAACGAACTGCCTTCCA
The DNA here is from genome assembly GCF_018991925.1 of Homarus americanus. Lineage (NCBI taxonomy): Eukaryota > Metazoa > Arthropoda > Malacostraca > Decapoda > Nephropidae > Homarus > Homarus americanus. The sequence goes on from NW_024726235.1 coordinate 8,063,911, forward strand.
TAAGGATCTTCAATTCGGTTAACGAACAAAAATTCGGTTAACGAATTTCTTACGAACCGACCTCAACATGTTTTCGCTTGCACTGACCGGGCAACCAACTTTAGTATCAGTCCACCAATACATTAATCGGTTCTAGGGCTTAAATTCCTTACTATTTTAGTAAATATCAAGAAGTTTATACTATTCAATAATTTTAAAAGTTTAATATTCAATTTTTTAATCATTTTAACAATTATTGAACATAATTGAAGGTAAAGTGACTAGTTTAATGCGCGGCATCCAGCCTCTTAACACAGCAAACAGGCATTAGTCTCTCTCTGTTTTCACTGGAGGTAACATCTTACTTGAGTCTCTCTTCAACTAAATGCTTTTTTTCTGTGTTTCCAAGCAAATTATTGGTCATTTTGAAATATATTTTATATATTGACAATATATAATGCAGTGCAGTGTTGATTTAAAGAAAATAATCTTGAATTACACCAAGAGAGCTAAAATTTTATGGATGAAATGGCGCCATGGGGTGACTTCTCTTCCACCCCAATGCCTTCTCTTCTTCCTTCTCCTCCACCCCCATTCTAAATCCCATCATCATCATCATCATCATCCAGGAGCCTTCTACATACACACCTAAAGTAAGTGAACTTTTCTACCATTTTTGTTGAATTTAGGAAATTTTCGGTGAGCTGGAACCAATTACCCAAAAACCCATTGAAACAATGGTTTGGTTAAACGAACTTTTCGGTTAGAGCGACCTTCTGGAGCAGTTGAGTTCGTTAACCAAGGGGTGTACAGCATATGAAAACAATATGAATTAAGGTACCAAGAACGTGTTTATGAGTCAGAAAACTGGAACTAAGTACAAAAGTACACTTATATACAGTGATCCCTCGGTTAACGAACGCCTCGGTTAATGAAATTTCGGTTAACGATTTACCTTCCATAAAATTCTTCACTTAGGTTAACGAAAAAATTTCGGTGAACGAATTCCTTACGAATTTTTCCCAACATGTTTTCGCCTGCTTTTGCCTGCTATTAGTCCGCCAATACAGTAATCGGTTTTAGGGCTTAAATTCGTTACCATTTGAGTAAATATCAAGAAGGTTGTACTATTCAATAAGTTTCCAAGTCTTATATTAAAGTTTTTAGTCATTTTAACAAATATTTAACATAATTGGAGTACAGGGAACTAGTTTTTAGCGCGCCAAACAGCTACTTGACTCGCCCAAAATGGCGTCAGTGTGTGTCCCTGCTCAGTGGAGGAAGCTCCTTGCTCGAGACTCTCTTGAACATAAACTATTTTTACGTTTTTACAGTACAATTATTGGTCATTCTGAGGTTTATTTTACATATTGACAATATATAATGCAGTGCAGTGTTGATTTAAAGAAAATAATCTTGAATTACACCAAGTGAACAAAAATTTTATGGGTGAAATGGCGGCATGAAGCATGGAGTGACTTCTCTTCCACCCCAATGCCTTCTCTTCTCCCTTCTCCTCCACCCCCATTCTAATTCCCATCATCATCATCATCATCATCATCAACCAGGAGCCTTCTACATGCACACCTCAAAGTAAGTGTACTTTACTGCATTTATTTTTAGTTTGTACATAATTTTCGGTGAGCTGGAACCAATTACCCAAAAACCCATTGGAACAATGGTTCCGGTTAACGAAATTTTCGGTTAACGAAAGACCTTCTGGAACGAATTGTGTTCGTTAACCGAGGGACCACTGTATGGTAAATAAAACATAAAATTAAATGTACACAATTCAAATACCTTTATAAATTATAAATTAAAAAAATACTGTAAAATTTTACCATATATATTTGAATTTTTTTTTTTATAAATTCATACAATTTTCTATATACAACTCTCGATTAAGGTACAGCTGCATGCACTTATACCTGATATAGTGCCTGGCGTGTTGCGTAAGATTTGGCAACTCTGTAACAACTGTGTTTATATGTCCCTATACCGGTATTGTGATGTAACATATTTTATGTAACAAATTACTCTTTTATTGTCTTTTTAATTCTATATATTTATTTACTTATTTATTTATAAACTTATTCTTCTTCTCTTTACACTCGTGAGAGGTGGAGAGGGCAAGGGAGGCAACTGTTTATGGTTGCAGTTGGCTGGTAATATAGGCCTACAGTTGGCCCTCCCACACACACCAGCGAGTGGAGACTCAGCCGGGAGGCTGGTTAGGGGGACTAAGATATCAATACTTCACAGAGGGGAAATATAGGATAGTTATATATATATATATATATATATATATATATATATATATATATATATATATATATATACAGTGGTCCCTCGGTTAACGAGCACAATCCGTTCCAGCAGGTTGCTCGTTAACCGAAACCATTGTTTCAATGGGATTTTGGGTAATTGGTTCCAGCTCACCGAAAATTGCCCAAATTCAACAAAAAAGGTAGAAATGTACACTTACTTTGAGGTGTGTATGTAGAAGGCTCCTGGATGATGATGCTAATGTGAATTTGAAGTGGGAGGTGGAGGAGGAGAAGGGAGAAGAAAAGGAAGTGGAGGTGGAGGAGAAGCATTTTACTGCTTCTTGGAAGGTGAGTCACCTTCCATGAAAATGTCAGGAACCTCTGGACTGACAGATTCTCCACCATGAACATCCTCTCTCCTTGAAGTGGAAGGCTGAGGGTTAGCATCATCCTCTCTCCTTCTTGAAGTGGAAGGCCGAGGGCTAGCATCTTGTTCCCTCTGCCTTTTACTGAAGAAAGTGTCAATTGTGGTCTGTGGAGCATCTCTCCTCATCATTAACTTATGTTTAAAGAAGGAGACCATTGTGTCTTCAACATGACACAAAGTTAGTTCAGATTTTTCCACATCTGGGTGCCTTGAAGCAAGTTTCCTGAACTTCTCCCAGTAGTAAATAACATCTTTCAACTCTTTAGTTGACATATGGTCATCACTTCCCTTTTCCTCCTCACCATTGTCAGCCTCTAACATCTCATCCAGTTGCTTCAAGTCTTCAGGAGTAAGTTCCTCCTCATGAGATATCACAAGCTCTTCAACATCATCCTCCTCCACTTCAAGGCCCAATGACTGACCAATGGACACAATCTCCTGGTCCAACTCTGTTTCTTCCTCAAATCCCTCAAAATCATGGACTACTGATGGCCACAGTGCTTTCCATGAAGAATTGAGCGATCTAGTGGAGACTTCTTGCCATGATGACACAATCAATTTTACAGCCTCCAGGATGTTGAATTGTGTCTTCCAGAACTGTGCCAGTGTTAGTTCAGGATCAGTGGAAGTTGCCTGATGACACCCCCTAAACATTTTCTTCATGTACAACTTCTTGAAGTTGCTAATCACATTCTGGTCCATTGGCTGTATGATTGATGTAGTGTTGGGAGGCAAAAACAACACTTTCACAAAGTCAAATTGATACTCCAAAGTTCTGGCAAGTTCAGGGTCATGCCCAGGGGCATTATCCATGAGGAGAAGAGCCTTTAAAGGGAGTTTATTGGTGGTTAGGTAGCTCTTGACAGAAAGGCAAAACATCTCAACAGCCCATTCATTAAAGAGCTGTCTTGTCACCCATGCCTTACGGTTGGACTTCCAATAAACTCCAAGCTTTCCTCTTACCACTTTTTGTTGTTTGAACACCCTGGGGTTCTCAGAGTGGTAGACAAGCATAGGCTTCAGTCGGAAATCCTCTGAAGCATTGGCACCAAGCAATGGAGTGAGACGGTCTTTCATGGGTTTATGCCCAGGTAAAGAGGCTTCATTTCTGGTGATGAATGTTCTTTTGGGCATCTTTTTCCAAAACAGCCCAGTCTCGTCCACACTGAACACTCGCTGCGGAAGATAATTTTCATCTTCCACCAGTTCTTTAAACTCCACTAAAAACTTTACTGCCCCTTCCTTATCAGCACGAGCAGCCTCACCATGCCTAATAACATTGAAAATGTCACTTCTTTTCTTAAATTTTTCAAACCAGCCTTTGCTGGCCCTAAAATCTTCAAATTCTGCGCCTGAAGAACCAGGTTGATCTGTCTTAAATGTTCGTAAATCTCCCTGGCTCTTTCACAAATAAATTCAGTAGAAACTGAATCGCCTTTCATCTGTTTTCCCTAATCCAGATGAGAAGTAACCTCTCAGTTTCTGCAATTAGGGATCTACTTTTAAACACACTGGTAGATTTGTCTCTCACCTTCATTTCTTTAAATTTTTCTTTCTGTGCAAGAATTGTCGACATGCCATATTCTTTGCATAGCGCATTTGTTCTAATGCCTTCATGTTTTTTTATAATTTCCTACTTAGTTTTGATTGAAATCGCTTTTCTTGATCTCTTAGGCCCCATGCTGGATTCAAACAATCTCAACACGTGATATTTTAAGTTTAAACTTGCTGTAAACAAAGAATATTTTCTTTAAATAACACTGCACTGCGCTATATATTGTTAATATGTAAAATAAATTTCAAAATGACCAATAATTTGCTTGGAAACACAGAAAAAAGCATTCAGTTGAAGAGAGTCTCAAGCAAGATGTTACCTCCACTGAAAAGACAGAGAGACTAACGCTTGTTTGGTGTGTTGACAGGCTGGATGGCACGCATAAAACTATTTTCATTACCTTCAATTACGTTCAATAATTGCTAAAATGACTAAAAAATTTAAAATTAAACTTTTAAAATTATTGAATAGTATAAACTTCTTGATATTTACTAAAATAGTAAGGAATTTAATCCCTAGAACCAATTACTGTATGGGCGGACTAATACTACAGCTGGTTGACCACCAAGTGCAAGCGAAAACATGTTCAGGTCAGCTCGTAAGAAACTCGTTAATCGAGGGATTGCTCGTTAACCGAAGTTAAGAATCTTTCGGAAGGTAACTCGTTAACTGAAATCTCGTTAACCTAGGCGCTCGTTAACCGAGGGATCACTGTATATAGGACTCACCGTATTACTGCATAATACCAAGACATATATAACACATCACTCTTTCTTAATAAGGGAGGGATGAATTAGGACTCTTATTAACGGTTACTGTATTTATTGAATTAGGGTTTAATAGCTACACTTCAAAATAATAACCTATGTTCCTAGCTAGTTAAACGGGGACCACGTATCTCACAACAAATGGGAACTTAAGGATTTACCAAATAGAATACACCAAAATACCTACCATGTCGCCACCACAGACGTCCCACACCTCCCTACACAAAATTCAAACACAGACTCTGCTTTTCAAACGGCGTTCAACCTACAAAGGCTTTCTCATTGGTCGAAAACGGGCCTAAGGCCTTCATACTATTGGTTTAAAATTGGCGGGAACTCTCAAGTGGTGGGAAACTCATGACATTGTTACAATAGCCCAAAGGATTCTTGCAATAGTAGCCAGACTAAGGATGGTAGATAAGCATTACTCAAGAGTTACCACATCTCACAAAGCACGCCTACCATTGTGCCAGGTATAAAGTGCAGGTGGCTGTACATACATGCAGTTTTTATTACTTACTTTCAACTAGGATGGCGTGGTTGGATCCATTGAAATGAACAGTGTTTATGCTTCCCCTTTGGATGTCTGAGTAGTAGAGGCGTTTATTGACAAAATCAAATGTCAGGCTGATGGCATTTTTCATGAAGTCGGAAGTTATCTTCTTGAGAGGAGTGTTTGGGTTATTTTCATCAAACATGTGGATGCTGTCTATGCCGGTGATGCTCGAGAACATTAGGAATGCATCATAATCTGAAAAAATAAAAATAAATAAAAAATTACGTAAATCATATATGAATACCCAATGAATGCACTGTTATTGAATCTGCTGCATAAATCTCTCAATTTTCTGATTTGGTTTTCTAATCATTCTGAATTACGATAAACAACTGCTCGAGAAAATTAATTAAATATAAAACAGAACAAAACTTGATACTGTACTCATGTAAAATAAACACAAGCATGGCACTTACCTTCACAAGCCTTGCCATCTTTAGCGACGCGTGCATGGTAACACTGACAACGAGCACGTATGCCATTGTAAAGACAAATTTCAGCACAGCCTCCATTATTGTTGGCACAGGGATTGATGCCTATCTGCACATCATTACTCATTATTATAATATCTTTAACAGTGTCTCCAATACCAGATCTCAGGGTTGATATTCTGCTTAAATCCGTTTTAGAGGTACTTCTCACAGAGCCTCCACCAGATACCCTGTAACAGTCACACCAATAACTAATAATATCAACTGACAGATCTTAACTAGTGTATTATTATTTTTGGTCTAAATACAATATATACAACTGCATGAACAAAAGGCAGAAGTATATCTTATTTAATTTCACTTCAGCATTAATCATTAAAAAAAATTACATTAATTATTCCATTTCTCATTTACAACAAAGTTTCTTACATATCTGCCCAGTAGATGTTGTTATTGAAGACAAAAGTAGCAACAGGTAACTGTAGTGAGCTGCTGTCCAAAAGCATTTCTCTCTCAGATCCATCCAGGTATACTCTTTCCAAAGTTTTGGCTCTTTGATCAACCCAGTACAAGTAACCTTCTTCAAAGTCAACCACTAAATCTGATGGAAACTGAAGAGATGTGTTCACTAGCACTGTCCTATTTGCTCCATCTAGAGTGGCTCTCTCAATTCTGACATTATTACCGGTGTCTGCCCAGAACATGTAACCACCACCTGGATATAATGTAATAGCTCCTGGTTTCTCCAAATCACTTGCTATAATAACAAAGTGGTCTGAACCATTCAGGCGACACATCTCGATCACATCTGCTTGTGGATTAGTCCAGTACAGGTTATTTGCAACCCAGTCCACAGCAATGCCCTGGATGGTATTGGCCCCTTCAACTATTACACGTCGATTTGTGCCGTCTCTTTGAATACTGGTGATGGTTCCTCGGTCTCCGTCTGCCCACACCAGCAGGTCTTGGCTGGCGTGGAAATCTAACCGTGTAGCCGTCCCAATTTCTGATATTGGTGTTAATAATTCTAAATATTCTCCACTTTCAGTGAATGGTGTATTGACATCAATGCCACTAAGACCTACATTGTTGGAAAATATAAGAACACCATCAACTCCAACACATGTTGTAGGATCCCCTTCATCTACTTTATAACCGACAGCACAGCGGCACTCTCTCTCTACCCTGTTCTTAGGCAAGCACAAATGTGCACAAGGAGGACTGTCTTGAGAACAGGCATTGCTTCCATCTTGAATAGCTTCATCATAAATTTTCAAGGACAAAAAATTTTGAAGACCAGAGCGGACTAACTCCCGATTACTTCCAGTATTCTTATCCACCTTATAAATACTACTGTCAGAAGCATCAGTATAATACACATCATTCATATATACTGTCAGTGCCTCAGGCTTGGTAGAGTTTCCTGTTTCTAGTAGGTGAAGTGAATTATCATTTAGCATATCATAATATTGTATAGAATCAGAGCCAAGGTTGACCCAGTAGAGACGCTGACTAGAAGCATCAAATGCAAGGCTCCGAGGATGGTGTAGATACACATTGTGCTCCTGAGAAGACAATAAAGTCACATTGCTGCCAGTCATTGAAGCCATATGTACAGTATGGTATTTACCACCTATATCTGACCAGAATATTCTTCCTCCATAAGGATCTACTGCTAGAGATAAGGGGTCTAATATGTTTTCAGTAATGATTGGTATCATGAACTCTCCATTTATTGTTGCCACATTAATCTGCTTACTCTTATCCGCATTTGATGTAACAAAGAGGTTTTTTGAGAGCCAGTCAATTGCAAAGCCTCTTGGAGCCTGAAGAGCAGTATCCATAACAGTTTCTATGGGAGCCCCAGTTAGACTTGCTCTCTTCACCTCATTCAAATTTAAGTCAGCCCAGTAGATCTTTTTACTTTTTGCCTCAAAGTCTAATTGTGAAGCATGTTGGACTTTTGGGAGTGATATACGAGGAATGATGTCATGACTTGGTTTGTTGAGATCAACACCCCGAATCTCATTAGGACGGGAAAACAACAAAACCTTTGCATTACCTGAAAAAAGAAACATAATTAGAAAATCTGTCCCAGTTTTCCAATTCATAATCTGACACTCTCAGTTCATCACAACTAAATTCAACACCTTTAGTTCTTCCCAACAAACTACTGAAAAGTATTACCCAAAGTTTAATTTGACACAAAATTGAATGGTGAAGATGTGTTCTGTTCTCATACTCACGGATACAAGTCTTGTTGTCTGAACCAAGACTCATAATGTGAGGACAGTTGCACTGATGAGTGCCATTGAAACTCAGCAGACACAAGTGAGAACAACCTCCGTTGTCTTCTTTACAAGGATTTGGAACATCTGAAAACAATATACAAAATTGAGAATAAAATAAAATAATAATGACAATAATAATAGCAACACTGTAATAATAATAAAAATAAAGAACCATAAAGAAATACATAAATGAAAAAAAAAAGATCAAAAGTGAAAAACAATATATATATATATATATATATATATATATATATATATATATATATATATATATATATATATATATATATATATATATATATATATATATATATATATATATATATATATATATATATTATATGAGTGTTGGTGTGGGGATTAGTGGATGACATCATTATGACCTGACCTCATGTTTTTAAGGTCACCCTGTATATTTAAGCCTCTCTCTGTCCATGTAATCCAGTTGCCTCTGAAGATGTCTTGAATAAAGACGAAAGCTAAGGTGCTCCGTTGTTTCCCTTTTCCCGTGTGATTTTATCAAGATTTATCTTATCCACGTTTTCATTGTGAATCTACATGAAATATATATGTGCGTGTGTGTGTGTGTTGTGTTGTGTTGTCAATAGTAAAAGAAACAATTGAGATCCTGCAATTGTGTGTAAATGAGGCAGAAAGTCAGATCAGCAACCTGGGACTTGGTCACAATTTTTGTGAGGTCATATGGCAGCAGGGTCTACCATTAGACAATACATTATGCTTCCAATATCGTCCCAAGCGGTAGTACCTCCCTGTTACTCTCTATACACAATTTATACAAATTAAATGTTCTATCTCTCTCACTTACATAATTATACTGTACAGAATCAATATTCTATGGTGCAGACACAAAACATATTTACCTCTTGGTTGACGGCTTGGGTGCAAAACCTGGATGTCAAATGGTTGGGTAATTGTGCGATGTATGTCACGAACATCTGACCCATTGAATTTGTTGGCTCTGCAAAACATTATCTTTTATTATAACTTTGGTACTATTAGCTGCTCTGCAATAAGTGAGAAAAAATTACTCAAAATGTGCACTAAGAAAAAAATTAAGTCATAAAGGATGAACAAAATTTTACTCGAACCTCAAATTACGGTATGTGTGAGTCACGTTACTATATGGCAGGATACAGTGACAAATTATGGTGTATTGTATAAATTAAAGGATGTACAGGAAGCCTATGGGCAAGTTTCTTTATTACGCTATTTGCCTCTGTCTCCCCAGCAAAAATTGGGGACCTGGATGTTAATCGATTTGCGGATCGTATTCCGGGGTAATGGTTAGCCAGTGCAGTTGACGAGTTATCCGGTCTTCCAGGACTATTCCTTGACACTGGGTCATGCAACTCGTTAACTTGGGGTGTGGTTGCTGTGCTGGCGACAGCTTCTACACCTTAAACAAATTCACGCCTAGGTGGCCCTTGGGCCGGCCATCCTCGTTACACAAGGGGCAACCATTATATGGCAGGACACAGTGACAGATTATAGTGTATTGTATAAATTAAAGGATGTACAGGAATCCTTCAATTTTTACAGTCACATTCTTCAAAACCTTGTTTATATCTACTTCATGTAAATCAAAATTAAATTCTTACATAAAACACAGGGATGGATCAGATAAAAAAATAGGAGAACAAAGATAAATTACAGTGAATAGATATACACCATGGAAAAAGAAGATTAACCCCTTCATTAAGGGGATGCCACTTAAATAATTTTTGGTTCAGCTAATGCAAGATGATTTTATTCGGGTAAGAGGGGAGCTGGTTCATGAGGGTTAAAGAAAAAGGAGGCTTTAATCATAATACCATTATGGGAATATCTGAATAAAGTGCATTAGTAGCTTAGTATATAAATTTTCACCTAATGACAGAGTTGGTCCGCCAGTCAGTCCAGTAAACATAGTTTCCAAACAAGGAGATGGAAAAGGGATGAGACAACAGGTGATGCTCTCGGAGAATCTGAAATATAATAATAATGGAGACTGAAATTATATTATCTTTCACTATTTTCCTTTTAATACCAATACCCCAACACTTTTCCAAATAAATATTGCTGTAGTTAACAAAAGGAACTGGTTTTCCTTCTTCAATCAAATAATAGGTTTCTTCTTTAAATAAATTCTTAACATGTACTACAAACATTCTTTAATTTCATATACGTATTGTATCAACATTAAAAGTAGCTAATTCCCATTATCCCAAACATAAAATACTTGGGGATAACGAACTGACATTATGCACAAGAAGAAACTAACTGACAAACATGAAACTCTTAAGAAATTATGGAGCTATGACTTAAGTAACTTACATAAAGATTGGAAGGGATGCTTTACAGAAACAAATCGAGAAATACAAACACATAAGAAAATAGCTAACAGAGGAACACAATTCTTTCTCTTTCGACTTTTTCAAGCTTTTTTGCCACCATAATGGTGTAATAAATGTATTCTACTATATTACTCCTCTTCATGCACCTCCATTTTCAAAGTAATGTACAGTATATTATTATTTACACACAATAAACAACAATAATATATAATCATTACCTCCCTATGGTCTGAGCCATCATAGAAAGAAGTGTGGATGGAGTCAGACTTGGCATCAATCCAGTAGATTCGACGTAATGCATAGTCGAGGGTTAGTCCATTAGGCCAGCCACCACCACCATTGATCTCACTCACCATGATCACTATACGCCTGCCTTCCCCAGACATACTACATGACTCTATCCGAGACTTTCCTTCCTGAAGACACCAAAAAAGTTTTTACTGCATTATACAATCTTAATCATAAAATAATATTATACTGAAACCACATACAATATTGTATTAAGAAACATGTATTTATAAACAAAAAAGCAAAGCAAAAAACCTAAGATGTACTTAGCCTGCATTAAAATCCACTTCAATACATTGTCTATACAAAACCAATTACAGGATATGAATAAAATTACTCATTAGCAGATCATCTTCTTATAAAAGTACACGTTTGGGATTAATCCTGAAATCCTAGTTTATAGCCAAGCGTGTACAGAACAACTCGTGAATATACTTGCCAATGGCTTGGAGCTTAAGACCCATAGAAGCCCCAATCAAACAGTGGCTTGGGCAATACAGTAATATGAAGATAACATTCTTCCCCACAAGCAACTCTAGCCCCTAAATAGGGCTAAGAAAGAAACTGCACTACTGGAAGCTAACATGTTAGATGTCACAAAGAGCACCCATGATCCGAATCAGCTGCTCACACACGCACACATGAGACTACACAACCAACTCTCACTTCCAGCCAATGCTGGTGTAAACCATGAAGGAGGAGGAGGATGGGAACCAAGCCAGTCTATCCAGGCTCAGTTATAAACCTGGATTTAAGGATCAATAACAGATTTAAAACCTAAGCCTGTCAAGAGAGTCTTGTCAATATTAAAGCCAGCTAAGATAAAAGGGAGGAGGTGGTACAAGCTGTTCCAAGTGTTGTGCGATTATTCACCTCCCAGGGGAAAAAAACACCTCACTTACCAAGTGTAAATGTTGCCCACATCTTCTAGAGGGAGAGCAAGAGCTCTAAGTTCCCACAGCCTTCAGAATGATGGGTCCATAGCCCCTCCAGCAAGGAAAAGCTGGTTGTTAAGGCCCCCTTTACATGGCCCCCTTTACAGAAATCTTCCCTGTTCCACACAACAGAAAAGAGAAATGACACAGTAGTCTCTCAGAGGGGCTCCTAGGTACAGAAGTCCAACCAACTCGCAGGTGAAAATTCTGATAAAACTATTCAAACCAGTGATTATCCAGCCACACCATCCAGACAACACCATAATTCCACTTCACGGCAATTTTTTCTTACCTCTTTTTAAGGGCTAAAGTTGCTTGCAGGAGAGAAGGGTAATCTTTGGGTTACTACCTCAGTCATCATTACAGTAGTTCATGGTTTCCCTAGATCCTAACCCTACAGTAGGCATATTCAAGACAGCATCTGTTACATCCTGATAATATATAATATCTTTCCCTTGACTGCATTTATTTAATTTCTTTTACCTTTCTCTGCATACTGTTAACATAATCAGTGGGTCATGAAAGTGATAGTACTGTCACTTATAAGCTTTATTTTTAGGAGTAATTGTTGTAACAGGAGATTTCCTAGCTATACATCAGTGCCAGCCATTAATGTTGTGAGTTCAGGCCAATTGGAACCATGTATATTATACATGGATTTCCTTGAACTGATGCGAGGCTTTAAAATATGCTTAAAAACAGAGTAAGAGTTAAAACAAAGTTAAATACCTCCCAGTCAGTCCAGAACATCATCCCAACCCTTGGGTCGAGTGAAATGGCTCGTGGACTTTCCATCTGAGCAGCAACAAGTGTGCGTCGGTAAGATCCGTTCAGCTTAGCCACTTCTATCTGGTCTAAGTTGCTCTCCACCCAGTACAGATTTTCTGCTAACCAATCAACAGCTAATCCTTCTGCTGTGGCAAGACCAGTCTGTACCACCACTTCAATGTTTGACAAGGCTAAAACAAGAATTTACAATAATTACAATAACATACTAATAAAATAAAATTAAAATGCTCAGAACAGCAAAAATAAAAATAAAAATGAAAATAATAACAGTGACTCTAAATTTATTTACAATAACTAACTAAAATCAATTAAAAAAAGCCTAAAATTCTTAAATGATTTCAGACATGATCCATGAATACTGGGAAAATGAAAAACAAAAAACAAAAGTTATTTTAAGATCTTCCTCTTTGTACAGTACTATAGGTCGACGTGATGACCTTGGCTGCTGCGGAGCGCCAGGGGACACGTCCTCACTCAGTGAGGTTGCCACTAAGTGTGTGACTGTGGTGGTGATGTTAATAATGTTATAAAGGTAGTGGTGATGTTGATAGTGTGATAGTGGTGGTGGTGATGTGTGACTGCAGTGGTGATGTGTGACAGTAGTGCTGTTGTTGATAAAGTTATAGTGATGTGATGTGTAACAGTAGTGATGATGTCCATACATGTCCACATATCACATCCTGGCACCTACCAAAACACTGCCCTACTGCCTTGCAGATTAACCTTGTAGGTACAGTACAAGGTTACGGGAGTAAACCCCAAACGAAAAATCTGCAGTGGAGCCCAACATCAGGCAGACATGCTTACAGAGCTCCAATTAATCCCATATGTTCTGTTATTTCGTTTACGCGTTCCTCGTTTTACGCGGACCTCCACGGGTTAAATTGACCGAGTAAGTCGAGACCATACAATACTACTAAAAAGGTAATCCAACAGTTCAGGAGCTGATAGTAATACTGTAATAGATCTGCGGCTCAACTAACTCAACACAGACAGGATTGCTACTTATGTATTAGGATATTAAATATTAAGGTAATAAAATGGTGGCGAAGGAATGGCTATTGGGGGAGCCTGGAGGCCATAATTTATAAAAAAAATAGTAGTAGTAGTAGCAGTAGTAGTAATAGCAATAGGATAGTTACTTTATAAGGATATTTAATATTAAGGTAATAAAATAGTGGCGAAGGAATGGCTATTGGGGGAGGCTGGAGGCCATAATTTATATAAAAAAAAAAATAGTAGTAGTAGTAGTAATAGGGTAGCTACTTATGTATTAGGATATTTAATTTTAAGGTAATAAAATGGAGGCAAAGGTGTGGCCATTAGGGGGTTGGATGGAGGCCACGTTTCTATATATAAAAAAAAAAAAAAAAAAATAGTAGTAGTAGCAGTACAGGTTCACAATCCCTTACCCGAAACCCTTGGGGCCAGATGTGTTTCGGAATTCGGAATTTTTGGGATTTCAGAACGGTAGTACGGTACATGTACTGTACAGTATATTATGGTAACACCCTAGCAAGGTCTGTGGTAGCACCCGTAAGCAAACACATTAATATTTCTGCAACGAACCTTCTGAATATTCACACTCACCTTCAATGTTCAGTTCTTCATGGTATATTCTAGTTTGTTTCATGACTAATAAATCAGTCAGTGGCATTATGGTCATCACTGTCAGTGTAAAACTTCAACAACTTGTTTTTCTGTTTCTTTAAGTCATATACAGTGGTAATTTCCGCACTAAATTCTTTAGTAAGACGCCGCAGAGGCACACCACGATCAAGCTTCTGTAAGAACTCCACTATCTGTGCTATCGATAATGAGAGATGCTTCCTTTTCTTTTTCTCACTTTTACCCATAGAGGTATCTGAAGCTCTTTTTGACTTTTCTCAGTGAAATTAAACTCAAAATCACAAAATTAAAAAAAAATATCAGAGAGCAGCAGACACACGTGAGACACAACTGACGCCTCACATCTGCGTGGGTCAGGCTTCGGCTGTCGGGTCATGTTCGACGTCATTCTGGGTATGTCGTACACACGAATGATACTCCAAGAAAAAACTTTTGGATTTCAGAATTGCGGATTGTGGACCTGTAGTAGTAACAATAATAATTATATCTAATTCCCCTATAGTTTCAAACTTGCTGTTTGTCCAACTTATTTTTAGTTTGCGAATATAAGCCCTTGAACACCAATAAATATGCAGATAAAAACATGTAGATAAACACAGAGGTAAATACAGCCTAGTGAAAGATATCAATACACAGACAGTTCAAGGCAGAATACACAGGAATAAACAGGTCAGATATTGAAGTCAGGATAGAAGGAGAACTTGATACATATAAAATGGTCAAGAATCCATATTCTGTGAAAAATCAGTATTTACCTCCCGCCAACAGGGTGCCCCGATATATTTTGTCATCCACCACATCTGTCCAGAATATTACATCACCATCATCTGAATGGTAGAAGTCAAGGGCAATGGTATTCTTTAGTGCAGATATGAGAGCTTTGACTCCCAGGCCATCCTTGAGCATGATGCTGCGTAGCTCGTGGCGGTTGCTGAATATGAGGTATGGTATGGCTGAATCTGCAATGGACAACCATCTCAAAGATAAAATGAAACATAAATCTATTTGAAGATACACAGTTGTGTAACGTAAATTCGGAAATTACAATAATAATATGAACTGCCCTAATAGATAATAGTAGACGGAATGCTGAATCAGATTCAAAATCTATGAGTCAAAAGACAGGCTACTGTATATATTTAATTTATACTGCAAAAGCTATGCTTCAAAAGTCACTACTGAGGATATTATATTACCATACCGTCAAAGTCAATGACAAGTTACACATAACACTTGATGACTAACCAGTGCTTTTACATGTAAAGTGATCTTGTTCTATTTGGTAGCCTTTGATGCAGACACATTTGTGTGAATGCTTTGTAGGGACACATTCTTGAGAACATGTTCCCCACTGTTCACAGGGATGGAGACTGGAACACAATCGGCCATCTGGTAAAAGAGTCTGGCCTTTTGGACAGGTACACACTGGTCCACCAGGACCCTGGGTGCAATTCTTTTGACAGTCCATCAGTTCACACTCGAAATATTCTGAAATAGGTGGTGACTCAATACAGGATTTACAATGTTTAATTTTCTTATACTGTATCAATCTCAGTTTAACCAATTTCAAAATATAAATTTAGTTGGATACCAGTCAATACTTCAAACAACAGTAACAATCAGTCTTAGCAAATACAATTTCAAAAGAAAAAGCCAATTAATTATATTTACATAACAATAAATACTTCAAACAATATCACTCACTACAACGACCACCCTCATCTGATCCATCCTTGCAGTGCTTCTGATCATCACAAAGATTTTCTGGCTGGATGCAAAGTGTGTTATTATCACATATATGACCAGGAGCAGGACACTTTATAGGGGTGCTGGGACACATCTTTTCATCAGATCCATCATTACAGTCCTCCTCCCCATCACACCTCCACACGTCTGGGATGCACTGCTTTAAAGTAGCACATTTCCATTCACTGTGTGAACAGTTGATCGATTCTGAAAAAGAAAAGATTCAGATTCATATTCAAAGGGTATAATTTACTAAGGTTTAATTGTTAATTATAATTCTTACCATTCCTTTCTCTGAAAATATATGAGAGGATTGATAATTTACAGTATACGTTCATGGATAAAATAAAATTTTAAGTTGACTGTTGTGGATGCACTATGAGGAGCATTGATAGAAATGTCTAACTACTTGGTAGTAGTGAGATTAGTAGTGAATGAAAGATATGGGGTGACCGAGACTCCTTATCAGTGAGGTACCTACCACAATCCAGTTCATCTGACTGATCGAGGCAATCAGCACTTCCATCACACTTCAAACTTTGAGGAATGCACTCTCTTGTCCTCACACACATGAACTCATCAGAGCTACACCCTTGCAAGATCTGGGGGAAATATAAATAAATTCAGAATGACAAATACTGTACACTCTTTTACTGATATTTCAACATTAGTTAATATTCATACTAACTTTAACAACAGCAATAATGCTTTGTGGTATATTAAACTAACCATGGGGATTACAGAAAGACCAGGAGGTGACCAGGATGGGCGAGTGACATGAAAAACACTCAACCTCACTCATTTACTCTCTATCTCTCTCAATGGTTTGAAGTTTCTGCATGTATGCCTACAGTAACTGTCCCATAAGGGCAAAGTCCTGAAGCTTTACTGTTAACCAAAGAGAAAGGTACACTAACATAATAAGCATTACCTTGTCTTCACATCTAGTTTCATCACTTCCATCTGGACAGTCCTCTACCCCATCACACAGCTGATACACTGCTATACAGGTGTTGTTTGTGCCACAGTGCGTACATCCTTGTGTTTCTTGACAGGTTTCCTGTTAAGCGATCGTGCAAGATAAAAAAGAAATTTAATTACAAAATAAAGACTTTTCAGAGTAAATTTAAATGTGAATAATAAGAAGGAATTAACATCAAACAAATAAAAAAATCATAAACACACTTCCCCTCTTACCAAACAAGTGTAGCAATCAACAAAGAGTTCAGTTACTTCTATAACTACAGTACAGAGGCCCCCCCAAGTTTGCGGATTTTTATTTCACGGTTTTCTATTATTCGTAGATGACACCCTGGATGTACCCAAGAATGTCAGTGGGTAGTTTTAGAGTTGCCGGAATTTTCGAAGCCGAGAGAGGGAGTCATTCATTTCTTTAGCACACGCGACCGTGCGCACACACACACACACACACACACACACACACACACACACACACACACACACACACACACACACACACACACACAAATAAATCATAGTTGGAAAATCCTCTCACAAATAATCAGAAACAATTTCATAAAAAATGTGACAGTCTACCCTCAAGTCATTAATAAAGTACGGAATTGAGGGTAGACTGTCACATTTGTACTAAATGTTTCTGATTATTTGTGAGAGTATTTTCCCATTACTGTATTATTTATTTGTTTGTGTGTGTGTGTGTGTGTGTGTGTCTACACACACAACATATATACAATACTACAGATAAAAGAAATAATTGTCCTTAGGGCAAACACAAAGGGAATATACATTTCTTTGTACACAAGAAAAAATTAAACCCCCACCAGCAAATATTATTTGTGGATCTGGCGATTCGCCCCCATTTTGAGAACCAAACCCCGCGAATTTGGGGGGCCCTGTAGCTCGAAGATTGGTCACATTTTTAAAAATTCCAAATGATTATCACAATACAGTATAATACAGTATTCAGAAAAGTTTTTAATAGAGAAAAAAAAATATATGATACAACAGAGAGACTATCAAAGGCGGGTAAACTCTAAGAATGAAATTTGAGATAAACAATAACATAAATAAATAAAAATGTGAAAGGTATTCAAAAGTAAGTTGTCTCATTTATTACAATGCCAATTTTCTTTTATTTACTCTTTCTCCTCTTTCACTTTCTGCATGAAATGATTCAAACAGATCCCCCAAGAAAGGGGAAGAGAGGTGCAAAACAAATGGAGAAAGTGACAGGAAATGAGTGAATAAAAAACATCAACTCTCATAAATTCTCATGTTCCTCAAATTTTCAAAATACCTCCCTCCTCCAACTTACCATGTTTGGCAAATTTATATCCTAATGCCATTCTTTACAACATTACTTTATTCCAACAGCATTACCCCTGCATCCATTCACTACCTCCATATACTACCTTCCCTACTTGTTCTCACACACATTACACTAAAGCAGCCATGACTCTTAAAATAGAGAGAAGCTAACCTGCTGTGTAATGTTAAGACAGTTATTATTGCAGAGTGGAGAGGTTGGAAGGCCAGTAGCAGTGGCATTAGCACAAAATAAGTCACAGGACCTTTCATCAGTTCCATCTCTGCAGTCATCATCACCATCACATACATAGAACGTGGGTACACATCTCTTGTTGCCACACTTAAAGTCTTCTCTATCACATTCTTGATATTCTGTGAAAATTCAAAAATAAATGTACATTATAAGTTGAAGATTATAGGCAACACCTGGCAAGTTTTGACAAGAGTAATTATCATAGAAATAAGATTTCTATATTTAAAAAAAAGGGAATAAACCAATAACATCAGTCATACGGAAAAAAATTTTGGCAATAGAATCGGGGAAGAACTGGCATGCTTTTAAAAAATGAACAAAATATACAACAGTTAACAAAACCCCCATCCAACTTACCACATGCTGCATGTTCATCTGAATCATCACCAGGACCACAGTCTTTGTCAATGTCACACACCCAAGAGTGAGCAATACACCGCCCAGACTCCTGACACCTGTAGGTTCATACAATCAGGCAATGTTACAGAGTTAATTAAATTACTATGTGGAAAATTATCTTATTGTTCTAATATAAAGTGGGTAAAAAAGAATATCCTGTATACAGATATACATGTATACTGAATGGCATATTAAAAAAGTGGAAATTATTGAACTGAAATGTTTATTCCAATATAGTCCAAGCAATATTTAAAATATTCATAGGTGCATGCGAGAGCAAAAGAAACAGAAAAATAAATAATAAAGAGGATATAGCCCTTCATTACCGGAACTTATCAGATGGACAAAGTGGATGATTGCACTGGTCAGGACTCTCGTCTGATCCATCTTCACAGTCACGGTCACCGTCACACACCCAGTATGCATCGATGCATTGATTGTTACCACACTGAAACATGTCTTTATGACACTGAGCAGCCTCTGAAAAGTATTCAATCTATTTGCTTTATTCTCCCTTAAAAAATTGTACTGTACATGTATGCTGAATTTATTAATTTCTTTATGCTGTAAAATACATAAGAAAGTTGTCCCTTTAATGGCCATTGTCGCAGGAGTATGTTTAAATGCAGTATCTGTATTATCTATGAGCTCGGTTTCCAATGTGCTTAGGACCATGTGGCGAGTTAAGCGAAGGTGCAGCGAGGTAGGCATGACAGCTTGAGTTGCCATATATTTAATTGTTATTTATATGTACTAATTTTTATACCATGGATCTTAGCTCATATTTAATTACCTATTGCACTCCCATAAATATTCTGACCTCCCATTTAAAATCTTGCCTTGTAGTATAATGTAAGCTTGTAAATTAAATAATGTTCATCTGGCTTACTAAGCCACCATCTGGGTCAGTACCAACAAGCTGCCTCTCTTGAGGACACTCAGTCCTTCTCTGACTTCTGGCCTGAGCATATGTCTGTTTGTGCTCTCATCTTTCTGAGCCATCATGTGGTTAAGGTTGATCCTTCCTGTTCTGGGGAATGTTAGGTTGGGAGTCAGTGGTGCTTATGCGGACTCCCAATTAGGTAGGAAGTGCATTTATATTATGTCTTGCACCTTTTATTTGTATATACTGTATACAGTATATAAATAAGGTTGATTTACTTAGGGTGTTTCTGTCGGTCCCTTTTGCCCAGGATTTTATTCTTCAGCCATGACTGAGTATTTGGGAACTCCTAACAACTATTTCATGAGGTCTACCCTACTTAAAGCTAGCCATAGCAGTACAGTATATCACTATTGTCCAGCTCTGTGTCTTTTGGGGTAAACTTGGTATCACAGGGTTGTGATACCATGCTATCTACACCAAAGCAGAATCACAGGAGCAAAAATCTGTAACAATTTACTCCTAACTTCATATGACAGACTTACAAGCCCCATTTGTCTTCGTAACCAAATTAAGAAAGCTATCTTGTGTTTTGAGAAGAAACTCTATCTTCACCTTTTAAAGTTAGAGGTAAATATCTGAGTGAGAGACCTTATTGTTATCTGCCATTTTATGCTCTTCTTCAACACAACAACTAAACCTACCAGAGTAACTGCCAATTTTGCCTAAGAATATAACAGATCACTGGAGGTTTACCAGTAAAAATTTATCATCAAATGAGCATATTTACCCTCACAATAAATCCACAAAAGAGACAAGAAAATAAATTGGAAGCCTAAAGAATTCAAGGATAAGATATTCACTTTTAGAATGCCTTTCCTTTTTATTTTCACAGTTTTAATTTGTAGAAGCCAAAACATTGAATTTCAGAAATGCAACTGATACTTGTGGTCAGTAAACAGGGATGGGGAGGAGAGCCAGTCTGGAGTTTCTTTCAGAGTTCTCAAGGTATACCATTATCTTCCTATAGTAAATACCATTACACTATACTATACCAAAGTAACATTTTTCACCTGGCAACTACAGGTTATCATGCATCAACATCCCCATCATAATGAAAGACAATTTATGGTCCAATAAAAATTATGTCATGTTCGAGTATTACAGTGTATATAACTGGTACTTATTATTCTTAGACAATTAATGGAGAACAGAAGAAAAAGCTTCATCACTATACCGTACCACAAATTCCTCCAGGTAATGTGTCCTCATCGCTGTTGTCCAGACAGTCATTGTCCCCATCACATAGGTATCGTTCATCAATGCACCTTAAGTTCTTCTTACACTGGAACTGACCGTCACTACACAAGCTCGGCTGAAAGTCAAGATATACTGCACTACAGACCATATTCTACATACTGGTATCCCTAGCTGAACATAATTTTGTACTGTAATAACACAGTTGCTAAATATGGGAATACGTTCGCATAATGAAATCCACGGTTCGTTATTATGCAGTTTGGAAAATCATGAGGATTTACAACTTGCAGCCTTTCTCATGCTTTCTCCTTCCTGCTGGTTCCCCAAATCCAACCCATTGCACTACTAAACCTCAATATGATGCCTCTTCAATCATCTCTGAAGTGTGTTACTTCAGTACAGGTATTGTATTTAAGTTATCATGTGTATATAAATTAGTGAATATTTATCTAACGAGTTTTAAGGTTGAAAAACTTTTGCATGGAAAGTACTACTGTATATTTCAATTTATAACATGGGGATCTATAGGACAATAAGTTAATATAGTCTAGGTTATAACATGCTACACCAAGTGCTGTAATGCCCACTAACAAAAACATGAATATTTAGCCAATGATTTAAACAGTGGAATATTAATATTCTTCAGAGCATCTCCAGTTTGTATGAGTAATACCTGGGTAAAATTAGTAATAGGGTTGCACAGGTTTGTCTGCTGAATGTCTGGCTCATATCCAGTGGCACAAGCACAGATGGGGCCATTAGGTGTAGCAAGACAGAGGTCAATACACTGAAGGGCTCCAGTAGTGCACGCATTAGTATCTGTAGACAGAAATAATTTACATCCTTTGTTTGTGAAATCATTAAATATTTAACTATATACTGTACTGCATGTCAAATGGCAAACTCAAAGCAGGTCTTAAAATTTTTTAAAGAAATATAATATCTGTATTCAGTCACAATATGGTCATAAAACAGCTATGATGATGATGATAATGATGATGATGATGATGAGGGTGTATTTTTAATAAAACCATAAAATTTGGATTTGGCATCTTCACATTCTGGAACAAGAGTCTGCTCAATATAGATTGAGGTTATGCCATACTAGGCAATGGAGGAGATGGCATAATCTTTATTATACTGGAGTTTCTGCTGTTCCATGCAATAATTAATTCAGTATAGCAATGCATTACTGTATAGCAAAAATACAGTAACATAATTCAGAGCACAGATGGTATCACACGAAGTACTGGATAAAAGTCATGGCTGGAAGTGATACACTAACAGATAAGGCAATTACAAGTTTCTTTTTGTTTCCATAAAATTTCATGATCAAAACTGACTCTCAAAGCCTTACCACTTTGACTAGTGTTAGAGAAAACTTTCAAATCAAAGATGTAAGGATTTTCCATGCGCAGTTCCTTGGGGGTTTCCTCGCTATCAAGGTTCACACGCTTTATTGTACCATTCTGGAACTCCGACCAATAGATGTAGCCATTATAGTAAGCTAAGCCGTATGGATGACTTAAAACATCTCCACTCAGCATCACCTATAAGTAAATTAACATAACATAAAGTTATTCACAGCTAATATATGAAATGTAATACTGTAGTAGACTGGAGGGTGATCTGAGATTACATGAGATCTAATGCTGTAAATATCATTACAGACATACCATATGGTCAGATATAGAAACAGAAACAAAAACTATAACCATTATGTGGCAAAATGAAAAAAGAAAGAGAATAACAGAACATAAACTACATAAGATCCATAACTGAAACTCACCTTACGAATTCTCCCATCTAGACCAATTCTTTCAATCTTATTATAAAATCCATCACACCAGTACAAATGCCGCTTCTTAAAGTCAATTGTTAATCCATTGGGCCACTGAAGATCTTGTGTTACAAATGGTTCTCTATGTGTTCCATCCATCCATGCTCGCTCTATCAAGCCAAAGCCGCCACCTATGCCACTTCCCATAATGAAATGCCACACTGTCCAGTACATATAGCCTTCACCAGGGTTCAAGACTATTGCTCTCGCATTGGTCAGGTTTCCATGAAGGAGCATCTTACGCTTCTCTGGGTTCTTCATTGAACAAACAAATATAGACGACACGCCCTGTGAGGACAATTTATGGGTGAAAAATGATGATCTTAGGAAAGATTAATACTCTAACAAATTACAGTGTTATTCCTTCAACTAAACAACCACACTTGTTGAACTTCTTTAACATGTAGATGTTTTTGAGTATTTGAGACATACTGTATTTTACAAATCTAAAAAGTGTAAAAAAAAATATTATTTTTCTAAATATAAAAGATTCCTTTCCTTGGCACAGCAGAAAATTTAAAACTTGTTGCAGAGAGAGTTAATGAAAAAAAATATTAGTTCACATGCTGTACTATGTTATACATAATACCAAACTTGTTCAATTTTCTCCAATCAAATGAACTTTCTCTGACTGCAATTAGAGGGATTGGTAGCTTGTGTTGAAATAAAAATCTGCAATTCCAATGTGGTACAAAGTGTCATTATAATGTTTTCTAAACAAAATAAATAGAAAAATCTAACTGCTAAAGGAGAATTATTTAGTGATAGTCAGGGCTACTGGAAAACAGATTAAAAACCCATTCCACAAATTATTCAGCGATAAGTGCTGAAAATGTTTACAATATGTTCCCAATACTGTAAAGATATTCACAAAACTGTATAACAATTTTGCCAAAGAAAATCTACCTCATCAGTCCAGTAGATGTTACGCCCCATCCAGTCAACAGCCAGACCCTCTACATTCAACACCGCAGACGTTACAACTGGCTCCCTCTTTATCCCATCTATACTCTGTCGCTCAATCACGAATCTGAAAATTTTTAAATAAAAATTACATGTCCATATTGAGTGCACTTCCTAGTGTTGAAGTTTTGTAAGTCACATAGAATCTTTACACACCTCTGCATTTACAAGACATATACATACTGTACAGCCAGGAACACCATAAAGGTGAATAAAGTAGTAGAGCTTATAGGACGGTCATTCATATACAGTACCAAGATGGCCCATCCCTCATAAAGTTCTTCTAAATGTAAGGTGCTACAATACGTGCCAGTTTAGAATACTGTACTGTACTGTACTGTCAGCCTGTCTGGTCCCTCAAATATGTTAGAGACTGTCAGTTGATTGAGAATGTCCAAAAAGAGAGCTACCAGGTAGGGGTGACTTAACTGAAGTTTATAAACACCTCAGAGGATATTCTTCTGTTGAATGTTCATATCTGGAACAAACAGGTGACCATCCCACTCGGGGTCACAACTTCAAGATAACCCTTTGTGGATGGTGATTTCAACTTTCAGTCATACCACTCACCAGGTGAATGCTAAATGTATACGGTATACTGTACTTTACAGGGTATAAATATTTGAGTCTTATCATCTTAAAGAAAATAAAATCCTGAGTTCATGGAGGGGAAAAATAATGTAACTTACATTATTGGTGAGACATGAAGCACTGAAAATGCTTCATGTGAATTCATTAGATTCATTAGATTCACTGGTCAAATCTTGAGGAAAGACACCAGATTCACTGTTATCACTATCACTAAGCAGGAGAAGTCATGCTCATCTCCAAATAAAAGATAATTATGTCAATTTCCTTCTGTGCGGGGAGCATCCCACAAGTGGAAGATATACGTCTTTATCAGCCATTGTCGACCCAAGATCGTACTGACAAACCTATATCCGAAATGCCTAAGGCACCTCGAGTGTGTTGCCACGTCTCCAAAAAGATGTATAACAGATTAACCCATGAAACAGACTGCCTAGCTGAAGGGAAATAGCCAGAATAGGTTTAATTTAAAAGGTGATAACTTATATTTAAATAAATGAAAAATATATATACAGTATTACCCCGCTTTACACGGTTTCGGTTTCACTTTCCGCTGTACCTTGCCAGAACCGGACTTTAACTTTCGCGGTGCATCTACTCATATACGCAGTGAAGTATAATTTTTTTTTTTTTTTTTTTTTTTTTTTAGCTCATAAAATTCATACAAATTACCCGGCCAGAATATAATTTACATTGCTGGAATTCTTACAATATGATGATCATTTTGAATATAAACATCATGGATTTTGCATTAGACATACAAATTTTAGATCTAATGTAATAATTTGGTTTACACAAAGCAAATATTTTATCCTTTGTGCAGAATATATGAAGTTTACATTCAAAATATTCCCTGACCTGCAAGGAATCCAGAAATGTCAATTATATTATCCTAACTTTAGTCTGAGTTATTATTTATTACTAAAAATGTAAATATACTATTTTCTCCCAAAGCTTCTCTGGTAGGGAGGGAAGGTGGGGGGTGGGGGGAGGGTTGGGACCGACCCAGCTAGGGCAGAGGCAATACTTTGATTGACAGATAGTGTCGTGAAGAATATTTCTTTTTTTTTTTTAACTGAAGATATTTGTTTTAGCTCATAAAATTCATACAAATTACTCGACCAGAATATAATTTACATTGCTGGAATTCTTACAATATGATGATCATTTTGAATATAAACATCATGGATTTTGCATTAGACATACAAATTTTAGATCTAATGTAATAATTTGGTTTACACAAAGCAAATATTTTATCTTTTGTGCAAAATATATGAAGTTTACATTCAAAATATTCCCTGACCTGCAAGGAATCCAGAAATGTCAATTATATTATCCTAACTTTAGTCTGAGGTATTATTTATTACTAAACGTTAAAATCTAGTGTTTTCACCCAACATTTCTCAGAGAGGTAGGAGCTAGTGAGCTGGGAAGAGGGGGGGGGGGGGATTTGAGTCCATTATTTGAATGGACATTAACCTGGCGACTGTATTTCTCTTAAATATTAATTGTGTGAGCATACCATCATAAAATTTAGATGTTATTTTTACTACAACATAGGTATTGTGTCGGAAAAAGTGGAGTTTGGGGGTCGGGCCAGTCTCTATTGGAATTAATCCCATATGTTCTGTTGTTCACTTTACGCGGTTTTCACTTTCCGCGGTACCCTGTGGGTTCAATTGACTGCGTAAATTGGGGTACTACTGTAGTATGCTTAAATATCTTATTACTGTACAGGTATACAGCAAACCCTTGCTATTCGTGAGGGTTAGATTCCAAGGAATGGCGCAAACAGGCAAAACCACAAATAGCAACTTATACTACCTTAGTGCACTACTGTATACCTATACCAAACAACCGACCAGCTGCAGCAACACTCATCCCCTCTTTTAACTTATCTAATAGTTCAACTTTCTTTGTCAGGATCATCACTGGCTTCTGCCTTTTACGTTTCACTCTACTAGCACCGACACTAGGCAGTCTTTTAGGGGCCATTTCACAAAAAAACACTCAAGTTTTGAATACAACACAAGAGATGCTGTGTCACAAGCAATGGTTGAGCGCAAACAAGGGAGAAGGAGATGCTGCGGGCGCATGGGGATGACTCGTTGCTCTGCGGGAGAGGCTCGTAAGCTAGCTACTATCTGCTTACCGTGAATAGTCGAAACCGCGAATCGCAAACTTGCGTATAACAAGGGTTTACTGTATAGTTAATTATTTATAATGATAAGATGAAGATTAAAGATTACCTCTGAATATCAGCATAGTATATAAACTGTGAACGAACATCATAGTCAAGAGTTGTTGGTCGAGTGAGGGATGTGATGGGCACCATGACTTCTGATGTCCCAACTTCATCTAATGCCACACCCTTGATCATTCCTGGGCGACCTTTTGCATAGATTAAGAAGGCTTCGTGCTCATGTGCTGCAAACCAGAGATAACATGTAATAAAATAAAACATGGATACATGAATATTGTAAGTATTATAGCCCATTAACAACCTCGCTAACTCTGTTAGTACTCTTCCACATTGTGTTTTCATCAAATTGCTCATTTTCTAATCAATCTCTCCCCATCTTCTTGTATAGCATAACTCTTAAGTTCATCTCCAAACTCTCACTGAATGATAAGAGTGGGGATTTCACCTCCCAAATATTTAATACTTCTACAAAACAGTATTAACCCTTTGATTATGGGGATCTTACTCTTAATATTCTATTTGTCTAATGCCAGATGATTTTATTCAGGGGTTAGTACATAGACTATCTCTACTAACCCCTTCACTATGGGGAACCCATTGTTAATATTTTATTTGCCACATGCCAGACAATTTTATTCAACTCAGAGGGGAGCCCATACACTAGGGATTAACCCTTTGTAGGGCAGTAGTGCACTTATATATTATATTCTGGCTTATGCCACATGATTTTATTCAGCTAAGAGACACCCGAGCTGTACAAAGGGTTGAGAACAAAATAAATAATTTAACCTAAAATGTTTACAAAATCTGACCTGTGTAGAACATATTTCATATAAAGAAAAACCTGTTGTAATACATGATCTTTATCTATCTATATATATTGAGATATGAAGAAAAAAGAGAATTAAATTCACAAAAATCAACTGTCATGATAACTTTACAAGAAGAATATATTTAATCCAATTAATATACCACTTCTAAACAATGTCAATAATGATACACAAGAAAAAATTCATAAAAGCAAAGGTGAAATGTTAAGAGCCCTAGAAGATGGTGACCAAATCAACTAATAAAATTATGATGGAGTGGAATGTTCCAGCAGATTGGTTGAAGACTGTGAGATCAACTGGGTTAAGAGAAGCACGAGTTTTAATGGAAAGGGAAGGAGAGTTAGAGGTATGCCTAGAATGACATGGCGAATGGTTGTGAAAAATTACCTCAGAGATAAGAAGTTGACGAGAGAGGATGCAAGAGACCGTGAAGCGTGAAGATATGCTATAATGTAATCACAGTTAACCCACTCAAGCGGGGAAAATTTTTGTAAAATCGTAATGATGATGATTACTTATACAGAACCTTCATTTCATATAAAGAAAATACTTTTTTTTTAAAATACATTACCTACACAGGAGCCACCAGGGCCAAGTATGTGTCCAGGTTGACAATGACAGGCAGTTACTGGCTGGCCATCCTTCCATAGAGGAATACAGATGTGCTGACACCCTCCATTATGGATACCACACGGATGGTCAACTAAAAAATAAAAAAAAGTAAAAGTTACCAAATAAACACAATACAGGTATAGTCACCCAAAAAAATCATGTCGCCTTTCACCCTGAACCACGAACCCCGAGATTCAGACTCTTGAATCCGAAGCATTTATGGACAGAATAAATTATCAGTGTCTACTGCTTCGGGTTCACGAGTCTGAATCTCGGGGTTCGTGGTTCAGGATGAGAGGCGACAGGACTTTCTTGGGTGACTGTACATACAACAATTATATAGGAGGTAATAAAAAAAATATATAATAATAAACAAATACATGGATGGCTGACATATACATAATGAGAGCAACTACACAAAAATGATCTAAAACCTACTCTAGTGTATGAGAGAAACTGGACCTTGTACCTGTTAACTGCAACCTAACCAAGAAACTGTAGTAGCTCCTAGAAACCACAAGTGCCAAAACCCGTCAACCTACATTAATTGAGACCTTTTTAACCCCACCATTGACCAAGATGGTTATAGTCAAATTCTACTCAGTGTATCCTGGGAAAAAATGCTGAAATAACAGGCTAAAACGTTTATGAATAAAATAAAAAAACAAACCATGAGGTTGTCTTTGCCGATGGAAGACATGGACATGCATTGGCTCTGTCAAGTTTGTGTGGAACGTTGAGATGTAGTGGCGACTGAACCTGTTGATCTGCTTTATGCTGTTATCTTTCCAACTCGTCACATATAGAAAATTCTCAAACAGTGAAATCCCATATGGTCTTTCATCCTGAAATTCAGAGTACATGTATTTCATTATGACATTTCTCACATTTCATACACCACAATCAAGTATTTTAAGAGCCTTTCTAATATTTTATTTGCAATTATTCAAAAACAAGCTGTCAACAATCTGCATACTACAATAGTAATACACAGAACACTTTACCGTTTTCAACTTGATAATGATTCGTCGGTTCTCCCCACTGTAATCAACCCTTTCAACGTGACTCAGGTAGCCATCAACCCAATATACATGTTTATTGGGGTAATCAAGAGTAACACCAAAGGGGTATACAATTTTGGTTATCACAATTGCTTGTCTCTGGTTTCCGTCCATCAGCGCTCGTTCCAATTTAGGTTCTGTTGTACCCCAGTTAGAGAAGAACATGTATCTGCAGAAGTATTCAAGTACCATTAATAAAAAATAAGTTTCACTGAATAAATATAAAACTCATTGTATATGCAAATGCCATATACATTTTGGACAATTTGTAAGAAAACATATTATGGCTTTACAAGGTAATTAACAGAAGATACAATACTGTAGTACAAGAACAATCAGTTCCAGTTAACTTTATAAATAAAGAAAATTCTTACCCTGTGCTGGGGTCAAGAGCAATACCTCTTGGTTCATTGAGCACTACATCCATCAGGGTGATGCACACTTTCATAGTTGCATTACACATGAATATCATTTCTCTTCTATCAAGTATGTACCAGTTCCCAGTTACCCAATCTCGGGCAATATCATGGACATCTGAAAAAAAAAAGTATATAAGTGGAAATATTTATCTTTGTAATACCTGAACTTCTAACCTCACAAAACCAGACTGTGACCCAACATGAAAGGAAAATGTTGTCAGAAAGACAATTAACCTCAACTGTTAATGTTAAAAAAAATTTCACTCTTTTATGCTCGGTAGCAGGATGGCTTGAATCAGGAGCAAAAAAACACACTCTCCTTTCAATTACCTTCATCCATTCACTCTAAATGTTGTAACAATTCCATAAGCCACTGACTGTTATGGTCACCTCTCATTTACACACTGCTGTTTCCTGGAGATCCATCCCTCATAGGTAATATTTCCCTAACCCCATCCTTTCAACTTCTTGGCCTTCCCAAGATGAGTTGTGTAAGGGTTAATTTACAATCAAAGGCAAAGGTATAGGATAGAATTCAGCTCCCTCTCTAGTAGTAATAGTACAGTACTGTACTTACATAGGAGGCCATTCTGAGTAGGCGGTGGTATGGTCCATACATCATCAAAATTGTCCGTTGAAGCACATTGGAAGACTGACCATGGATTGTTGGAACTTACCCAACATACTGTGTACAAAAAAACAAAAAACAATTAAACATATCATCAATTATAAGAAACTGTAAAAGGAATGACAGAAGCAATTAGTATATATTTTTACCCAAATGAATGTTGTTACAAATACAGTGGTCCCTCGGTTAACGAACACAATTCGTTCCAGAAGGTCGTTCGTTAACCAAAAATTTCGTTAACCGAAACCATTGTTTCAATGGGATTTTGGGTAATTGGTTCCAGCTCACCGAAAATTACATAAAAAGTAAAAATAAATGCAGTAAAGTACACTTACTTTGAGGTGTGTATGTAGAAGGTTCCTGGTTGATGATAATGATGGGAATTAGAAGTGGGGGTGGAGGAGAAGGGAGAAGAGAAGGAAGTGAAAGAGAAATCACCTCATGCTTCATGCCGTCATTTCACCCATAAAATTTTAAGTTCACTAGGTGTAATTAAAGATTATTTTCTTTAAATCAACACTGCACTGCACTATATATTGTCAATATGTTAAATAAATTTCAGAATGACCAATAATTGTACCATAAAAATGTAAAAATAGTTTATGTTCAAGAGAGCCACAAGCAAGATGTTACCTCCACTGACCAGAGATACAAACTAATGCCTTGGTGGATGAGTCAAGAGGCTGATTGGCTCACCAAAAACTATTTTCCTGTACTCCAATTATGTTAAATAAGTGTTAAAATGACAAAAAATTTGAATATAAAACTTGGAAAATTATTGAATAGTACAACCTTCTTGATATTTACTCAAATGGGAACGAATTTAAGCCCTAGAACCGATTACTGTATTGGCGGACTAATATTCCAGCTGGTGAGCAAGCGAAAACATGTTGACATGATTTCGTAAGAATTTCGTTAACCGAATTTTTGTTCGTTAACCCAATTGAAGATTCTTATGGAAGGTAATTCGTTAGCTGAAATTTCGTTAACCGAGGCGTTCGTTAACCGAGGGATCACTGTAATGTAAAGTTATGGGAGTCAACAAAAGAGCAGAGGTAGAATAGGTGAGTTTATAATGGATACAATTTTGGGAGGAACTTGATACAAGAGGACAATTTTACACAACAAATTTCTTTTTAACCCTTATGCCCCAGTTGACGTTCCAGAACACCCAACCGGTGAGCCCCAGGTGATGTTCCAGAACGCGGGCCTTTTCCCGCCGCTGTTTGAATGCCCATCACGGGTTAAGAGGTTCCAGCATGACTACGGTATTTGTCTGTCATGGTACATGGAGGGGAGCGTGGGTGGGCTCAGCACGGTCAGTACCCATTCCCCTGTCGTCATGGAGAGTCCCCTCTCAACCCCTCGCTCGCCAGCATCTTCCACCCCGATCAAGCGTCGTTGCCGCAGGCTGGATGATAGCGAAATACGGACAGAACTATCTGGTGTGAGTGCTGTAGTGCGTGATTCGGGTGAAAGTGGTGATGAAGGCAGTGATTATATGCCTAGTGATCCTGAGGATAGCGTCGAATTAGACGATGTTGTTGGGACAAGTGGTGATGATGAGGCTGGCAGCGAGGCACAGTCAGGACGGCGTATGCCCGCCACGCGCTCCCGGCCCAGAGAAGGGACAATGGATGAGTTAATTTGATCTGATGGCACTAATTTCCAGCCTGACATCCCTGATTTCAGACGATCATCAGGTGGAATTACTCCTGAATTTCCTTGTACAGAGGAATCAAGTGAGATGGACTACTTTTGTGCCTTCTTTGATGGTGCATTCATGGTCTTACTGTATACTGAAACAAATATATTTTATCAGTACACGTGTGATGCTAACCCCGGACCTAGCCCTTCGCCAGACATGCGACGCTGGACTGATGTTGTGTCCGAACTATATGTGCTTTTTGCATTACTAATGCTAATGGCACATGTGAAAACACACGTACTTTAGGAGTAATGTCTCATGATGACATCACAACAACTCCATTGTTTTCTAAATTCATGTCAAGAGACCAGTTTGCCTCCATCCTGTGTAATCTACACTTCGTAGACAACAACAACCCTGTGGCTGGTGACCGACTCTGGAAAATAAGGACAGTTTTTACGATGCTGAAAGAACGATTCCTGAAGTTCTTCAAACCCTTCCAGAATGTTGTGGTGGACGAGTCTCTGGTGCTTTTCAGAGGATGTTGTTTTTAGACAATACACTCCCTCCAAACGACATCAGTTTGGGATAAAGTTCTTCGTGCTGTGTGACTGCAGAACTGGGTATGTCTTAGATCTCGTAGTTTACACAACAAGTAACGTAAACATACCCAAGGATGACCCACATGGTTTCTCTGGAGCTGTTGTCCAAAAACTTATGGACCACTACTTTGCAGGGAATCACATCCTCTACACAGAAAATTTTTATACCACTCCTGCCCTGGCCAAGTACATAGTGACATATTTGTATAGAAGGTACACAGTTGTACGCATTCACTTGCCCCTACCCACAAGCACTACAAGGTGTCAGGGTAGCACCAACACCACCACCTATCACCACCACCTCTCCTCCTCCTTGGTGCAGTCAGAGGGAAGCTTCTTGGTAAGTACCTTCCTTTGTTTGTCCATTTTATCATGTTGCATCAAAGTAAGATTACTAAAAGTAGTGTAATTGTAGCGTAGTATTACTAGAAAATAATGCTATGATTATGTTATAAATGCATTTATTCGTGAAATTATTATTCCGATAATTATTTCTAAGAATTACTTGCTCTCCCTATCACACAAAGACAGCCAGACAACCTGGCGACAGACTGCGTGTGTGTCGCCGAGCACTTTTTATGAAAGGTAATGCAAATAAAATAAATTCTAAAGGAATTATTTAGAGAAAATAAGTATTATTATCAGTAAATATATGCATTACTGGCCCTTTCGGACACAAAGGCAAGCAGAAAAATGATAGCTAAGTGAGGAAGTGACCAAGAGTGCTCGCCGTCCAAAACGAGCTGTCCCCTTATTTCCCTCATCACTGAGGTGCCACGGAAGTTTCTAGAGGAACAATAAATAGTTTTTCTTACTTCTTTTTGATTGTTTTATCAGTTATAAAGGTTAAAAATTATTTTTCTCGGCGGGGGGGTACAAGCACAGACACTCTAGCCCGGGGCGTAAGGGTTAACAAAAAAAAAAAGTACAGCAATGTGAATTAGCTAGCTGCAGAACTTCTCTAAGACAATCAAGCTCAAGTTGGAAAAGTGTAGCATGAACTTTATATTATTTCTATTACATTATCTGCAATGTACAGTAAACCCCAATAACATTGTGGTTATCAGGATATGTTCTGACAATTGTTAGGATATAACCATCCAGCTAAGGTATTTATGGACCCTAATAGTATGTTAAAGACTGGATTATGTTCTAAGAATATGAAATCTGTGACAGTGGTGACAAACTTCACCTGTAATTTGGGTTAATTACTGTAGCTAACACCTCATGATGAGGGGTGATCAGTGTCATCGCACTCTTCCCAGGCTATGG
Source organism: Homarus americanus (assembly GCF_018991925.1). Taxonomy (NCBI): domain Eukaryota; kingdom Metazoa; phylum Arthropoda; class Malacostraca; order Decapoda; family Nephropidae; genus Homarus; species Homarus americanus. The sequence continues at coordinate 8,097,675 of NW_024726235.1, forward strand.
CAGTGGTGGTTAAAGTGCACACCTAAGTGTTTTTACTTTGGGTGAGTGTGAGTGGGTGCAGTGATGCTAGAGGGCTGATGTGGAATTTATTCTGTAGAGTATGTTCAGTGTGGCTCCAGTGGCTTTAGTGGTGCCTAGCCATGACTTAAATAAATGTTCCATATTCAATCTATCTTGCAAAAGAGCAAAATATAATGCACATAATCACAACATAAGATGGGGTACTGTACTTAGCTTAAGCACATTCAACTTAAGAAAAGATAATTAAAATATACTCTGTAAAAAAATAACAGGTACTGTTAACTTATTTCATATATTTTACTTTGTACAAAAAATCTACTTGACACTGTGACATACTAGAGTTATTGCGGTGGTCAAAGTCAACAGTAACAGCATACTGTGAACTGAGATGAGTATTTCCTGGTACAACAGAGCCATTCAGGTACAGTCGGGCCAGCCCTGAGTTGCTTGCATATAGAAGAGTTGCTGGTTGGTCTGGAGGACCTAGAAAACAACTGATATTAAAAACACCAAAACCAAAAGAGTAATGGCATGAGAGAAAATGTATAAGCAATACAAATAAATATTAGTTTATCCCTTTCCTCTTTATCTTCTTTGAGAATATGAGACCATAAGATACACCTTAAGGTGGCAACCCAATTAAATGCTCTTTAATCTCCAACATAAATTATTACAATAATATAATAATATTTTTTTTTTACAACTGACTTACAAAATACTGTTTTAAAATACTACATGATATATCATGAACATTATATTCTTCTTAAGATGTTTGAAAAAAATAGAAGCAGTGCAAAGGAACATTTCCTCAAGTTTATTAAAAAAATTAGATTACATAATGAAAAAATCAGTGTTGACACCCTATTCATTCTAATAAGGAGACAATAAACAACTTTTTTCAAAACAATACTTCAGTAGTAGTAAATTATTGCCTAAAAGAACATAAAATATGTAATTATAGCATAGTTTACTTACTGTTCACAGCTTTACAGTTGGATTTTCCTTCTAACTTATAGCCTTCCGTACATCCACACTCAAAGCCATTCTCCAAGTTGGTACAGAGCTGGTCACATGACCCCTCCACCTGACACTCATTAGCATCTGCAAACAAGTGGGAAGTTAGGATATAGGACTGGGAGAAAACTGAACATATAATATCAAAACAAAGTCTTCAATATAAAATCAAAACACAACACTACATTACTCCTGAAACCATTTTTTTTGTGTGTATTAACTTACTTTGGTTTAAAAAAATATATTGAGTAAATAACAGTTTTTCCACTGATGCACTGGTACAGAACATACAATCCCTCTCAGGGATTTACAAATCCAGGGCAGAATATAAGCATATCTTCCATTTATCTGTGTGATGAACTAACAAATTGACACGTTTTAATACAAAAGACACAAATAGTATCTTTAATTAGATATGCAAAGTCAATCAATAAATATTTTAAGATGATTTAAAGAAGCAAAATTCTAGGAACAGTAGTCATTGGTGGAGTCTTTATACAAATGGTCTTATGTTTTCCTTGAGTCTGACCAGAAATGTAGAACACCTAAACATACTTCATACACATTATCAGTTACCATGTCACTAATGTACTATATTAACTACAGGGTGAGATCTTTTCCTCTATATCTATGGATACCTACTAATACAGTACAGTACAATATCTCCAAATTAATTTTAATACAGGTACTGTAGTTACCCATGTTATAAACCATATCCACATTATATATATATATATATATATATATATATATATATATATATATATATATATATATATATATACACACACACATATATATATATACCGTATACAGCTACTCCTCGAGTTACGACTTACTTGACTTACAACCACCAGGACATACGACCGCCCCAATCGTACCAAAAAAATTTCAAATTACGTATTTTCGAGTCCCGACGTTAGTGATTGCGCTGCGTACTGACAAAATTTTCGTTTGTAATTCCCTTTAAAATGGCTGGCATGCTTAAAAGTGAGAGTTTTGTGGTGCTGAGAAGAAAAAGAGACATCCATTTTAGATTTTCTATGTATTATCTTCGCATTTTTTACTTACGACCAATTCAAATTACGACCTGGATTTGGGTCCCTAACCCCGTCGTAAGTCGAGGAGTGGCTGTACTGTAAAACCAAGTGATCCATGCAAGATACTGTATCCTAAATATTTTATTATACTAGACTTATGTGACCTCATTTGTTTTACTCCATATAATGCACCTTCATATACTGTATAGTACACCATACATGAAGAGTACTGGTATATACAATTAGTCTAAACAGTACTTCTACAACAAAACTAACCTGAAATCTGTACTGTATAGTTTCTCAGTGACTTATCCAACTCCTTATATTAAAATACAGTATAGCTATGGGTTAATCTACCAACTACTACTAACTATCTTCATCTTCAACCCATCATTCTTGTTTTCCTAGTCTTAATCCCGTTTCAATATTCTTATCTTGGTCTTACTCCAATATTCCTCTCTGTCTCATTCCCATCATTTGTATCTTTATCTTGTCACACTTATCCTAACATTAACTTATCAGTTTCAATATATTTATAAATGTTAGTTAAATGGATTACCTATACAAATCTGTTATATTTTTTTTTACAAAACCTTCGGAATAAAAAAATTGCTTCAGATGAAATATAATGATAATTTTCCCTAAAAGCTGAGGAGCTAACTTGTTTTACCCCTCTCTTAAATTTGTACCAAATCCTACCGTATTTATTTTAGCAAAAGTGATATAAAAAATGAGAATGGACAAAATATCTTCGTAATGGTCATGCTTTTTTTATTTTCTGCTTATATCCCTCACTCCTCTATGGTACAGAACAGTCCAGGTACAGTGTACTTCCCCCTAACAGGCTGGCCACAACAGATGGGCAACCAGGACCCCCTAACCTAATATATTTCTCATTTCCTCTCTACTTCCCTTGGCCTCTCCTTTTATCTCTGGAATATAAATGTAGAATTGTCTAATTTTGCATCTTAAAGATATCCAATAATTTATTTTTCAATCTGTTTCAGCAATAATTTGACTTTTTTTTCTTTAAGGTATTCTTTTCCTTATTTTCATTTACCGGTACTGTACTGTAGTTATTTAACAATTAACGTTGCAAATAATGTACGTACAGTATTTTTATCTCATGTCAATTTATAAGAATCTATCTTCTACCCTTTAAACAAATTCTATCACCTAAAAGTAGTTTCCCCAAAATTATAGTACAGTACTCAATACTGTACTGGTAGCATACGGCAAATACTTAATGAATACGTACAGTACTCTACAAAATAACCTTTTAATAGCGAACGCCATTTTTTATATGCTTTCTTTAATCTTCTTAAGGTTTCAAGTTTATATAAAATCATGATCAAAATACAGTCAGTGATTATCACTACCTACGTATGTCCTTTGAGTCATCCCAATACACTCACAACTATACCTATCATATATTACAAAGAAAATTCTATTGCAGGTTAAAATGAAAGGATAATGAACTATACTGTACTGCTACATAAAATTAAACACACACACACACACACACATGCAGTTATGATGCATATATTTTCAGAGCTATCATGATGCAATAAATATCAGAAAGCCACAGAGGCCACAACAAACCTTGCAATGGTGACTGTGTTGTTCTATATGTTGGGATATAAAGTGTTTCATCTTCACAGAGAAAGATGAGAGAAAAAAGTAGAATTAGGACCTTTCTCTTTATAATTATAATCAATTTCTTCAACTCACAATAACAATAAAGAGAGTTCAGGGTGTTATCTACATCTCTTCCTTTATACAGTGGGGTATGCTATAACAAACGGATCCTACTACGAATATTCCTATAACAAACGGTTTTACCTATAAAATTGAGAATGCTATAACGAACGAAACTCCTACAACGAACGAAACTCCTACAACGAACATAATTTAATTTTTTTTTTCTAATTTATTGTTTTATTATTACAAATATTAATGATATTCTTTATTTCAGGGGTTTAGATGCATATTTATGCACTTTTTTACAATTTTTACAATTTTATATTATATTTTTCAGTGTTAAGTGGTTGTATTTGGGGGCCTGGAACGGATTAATCCTATAACAAACGAATGCTATAACGAACAAGGTTCTAGAACCAATTAGATTCGTTATAGCATACCCCACTGTATACTGATTTGTATACTGTACTATACTTTAATGAAGGGTAATGATTTATTTTTCAACTACGCTCTGTAAAAAAAATAATGAGGCATAGGGTACTGTACTTTACTCCCTTGGGTATGGAAGCATTAATTAGAGCATCCTACCACACAAGTGTTCAACAGTACACTATTTAGTATCGAGCCCCATCTAACATTAACAGTGACATGGTTATCCCTCACCATTGTACAACTGATGACAATTTTTCTTTTACTACTCTTCTGACTCTTGAAATTATACATGATACATACTGTACTAAAATATGAAATAATCCTAGATTTCTCTTTTACTGCCAAACCAGGATAAGCTGACACTAGTGAAGCCAGACAGGACTACAGGCCAAGAGCCTAGTGTTTCTAGGACCTCTGATGTGGTTAACTCGAAGTTATTATGAAATTGGTTATACATGTACTGTACATACTTCCCATTATAATCCTTTCCTGAAAATGAAAGACTAGTATGGGAGGAACTTTACTACTTATGATGGATGGCTCATAGTCTTTATCACACCAACACATGATCATAAGGAACATGGTATGACTTATGAAATAACACTTCATTGTCAAGTCATATATGTTACAGTGCAGACTTCTTTGATTTAGTCTAAGTGGCAAATTTTGCCTCGCACGTCCTTTTTATTAATTGGATAAGGTCAAAACAGTAAGGTTAATCAAATTTCTAAATAGATCCAGTCAACAATGTCAGAGGTCCTCAGATCCCTAGGTTTTCAGCCCTAAGACATGTCTGGCTATACAGTTGACCAAGCCAGGCATCAAAACAATTAAACAGTTGATTCCATTACACAGTATATAAAACCAAAGCTTTGTACAATCGCTACTACGTATTTTTTTTACAACACAACCAAATTCCTTTTGAGTTTGTAAATTAGACAAATCACAAAGATACCTACCAACACAAGAAGTGCCATTAGGCTGTTGGCCCTCAGAACAGAAACACTGTGGTCCCTTTTCTGTAGGCTTACAACCATACTTGCAATCTAATGCCTGGCACGAGCTAGTATCATCTGCAGAAAAAATATATTTTGAAGTAAAAAAAAATATTAAATATTCATTGGGAACTACATGTACTGTACTTGTATCAATATAAATACCCCTAGTATACATTTGACTATCAGATTCTATATACAGGACAGTACTGTACTGTATATTTACATACCATGCCATATTAATCTTCATTACAGAATGTAATATCAATAATGAGTCAAAGTTATCCAGTAGCATGAACATTCAAATACAGTAATCTGAATTACTGGTAATTTCACTGATTTATATATGGTACAAAAAAGGAGCTTCAGGATACTTACAACAAAAATCCCCTTCATCACTAGAGTCAGGACAGTCCTTGGAGTCATCACAGAGGTGCTTTAAGAGTATACAGTTGATATCATTTTTACATCTAAAATAATTTAATGGGCACGTGTTGCCCTTTTTACCTGAAAAATAAATTGCAAAATTAAAAAAAGTGGTGACATGAATTACCTCTTGAAATAGTGGGAGGGATATACAGAGTGACTACTTACACCTTCCCACTCCAACAAAACCCTTGGAAATGTCTCACAGTATCAGAAGTTGACATTTAGCGTACGAGATTGATCAAGTCGTGAGCAATGCAAATCTATTCAATTACTTTTTGGTTGGACTGTGTGTGTGTAATGTCAAATTAAAGCATGTTTGCTCAATGATTATAATATTCGGAAATAGCTTTACAGGTTTGCATCTTGGCAGAAACTATCATTTATAACAAATATACAATCGTCAGCTACCTGGGAATGTTGGATAATTTATGAGACAGCTTATAATCTTAATCTTTAAAAGTGTAGTTGTGTAGTTCATTATTATCAAGTTATTTCGTAGTGAAAGCGAGTCATTACTCTAAGGCTTAAAAACTATGGGGAACACTTGGAAAAATACTTTTCACTAGGTTGAGCTTTAGGATGCATTGGATTTACTGCACTCACATGCAGGGTTGTCTTCATCGGAGGTGTCGCCAGCACCACAGTCAGCCTCGCCGTCGCACACCCAACCCTGGGGCAGACACTTCCCCGTTACATTACACCGGAACGTCCCACACGGAGCTTCGGCTGACATGAAGAAAATATACATAAGAAACTTGACTCACAAGAACTGGCTGTATGTTTCATCTGCCAATAGCTCACTCATTGTATGAGAATGAGTGAGTGTACTGTATGCTACTGTGCTATACATCCCAAACATTTTTTTTAAGGGGATTAGCCCACCCGGGTACAGGTTACTGACCCATATCGGGGCCTGGGGGGCGAAAATGTTGTTGTTGTTATAATAATAATAATAATAATAATAATAATAATAATAATAATAATAATTCATAGTAAATAAAATTTATAATAAAAATTAAATAATAATAACAATAATAATAATACAAACACTGTAATAATAATAATAATAATAAAGAACTAAAGAGAAAAAATAGTGAGCAACGATATATGTACGCTGTGCAGTCAAACTATGAGAAACAATTGAGACCTTGCAACTGTGTGGAAATAGGCAGAAAGACATATCAGCAACCTGGTACTGTACTTGGTCACAATTTTCGTGATGCCATATGGCAGCAGGGTCGACCATTAGACAACACATTATGCTTCCAATATCTTCCCAAGTGGTAGTACCTTTAAGCTCATCAGAATAAAATATCGCATAACTACATGTATGTGTTTGCTTGTACTACACTCTTGTGACATGATTTGAAGAGGCACTGTCAGAATCCGTGTCCTCATCATTCCTAAGCCCCCCCACACACCTTCCCTGGATGATAGGGGACGAAAGAACACCCACAGTTGAGGGGGCAAAGAACACAGTGCTGCGGAAAAGGATACTCTAAAATTTAGAGTCTAAATCGATGGCACCTATAGGGCAGGAAAAAAATGGTGAAAGAACAATTCTGGAGGAACTACTTACGACAATTTGGTGGTTCATCTGATGCATCGAGACAGTCTGGCGAGTAGTCACACCTCCAGATCTTAGGTATACATTTCATTCCATCACTACACCTGAACTCCTCATCTCTGCACGTAACTGTAGAGTAGGAAAAGTACATGTTTTGAGTAACATTAAAAACAATACAATAATAATGGATGGTTGAAGGCAGTGGGAAAACAACACAGGTCCCAGAGGAAGAAGGCCTGACTGATAGAAAAAGTATACATTTGTGAGATACAGTACACTGTAGCAGAGAAATGTACTGTACCGAGTACAGTACATTTCTCTGCTACACTTGCTCCACACAAACTAGCACTACAAGTGGGACCTTGTTATCAGATCAGGCAGTAGGTCTCTTTGATATTAAATCTTCGAAAACAGGAAGGGCATTACTGTACTAGCAGGACCTGTCTGTGTGGCTTTGTAACCCTCGCTGGTACACAGGTCGCACATTTACAAAGGACAAATTACATAAAGGCATCATTTAATTTGTAACAGTGGAAAAAACCAAGACAATGAAAAACAAATATATTATGGAAGATTTCTGCATGGCTACCAAAGGTTCCATATCTTGTAAACACAAAACCCATGAGAATTTATATGTACTTTAACAAATTATTATGGGTATTTTTGCCATTTCCAGGGGGATGATGGTGTATCCGTGATGCAGTTTTAAAGAAAAAATTATTATATTTATATATATGAATTTAAAAGACTTCAGGCCTAATGATGTTCCTATCAGATTTTATCAGCTAAATGCTGACTGGGTCATGTCACTTGTCACTCATACGGATAATGCTGCTATAAAGTGTTGAACATTTCCGGGCGACTGTCAAACTCACCGGCACCAACACCAAAACAATGTTATGGTCGGTCACATTTAAACAGACCTGCTGCCAGATGCATAGTACTGTACTATACTGTACAGTTCTAGTGATTCAGTTGACACTTGGATTTATTTCGCAAGGAGACAGTTATAAAGTAAAAAATAAATAAAAAAATAAATAAAAAATAAATAGAAAATAAGAATTAATTATTTCAGTAGTAAATATCAATTCCCTCATGTGACTAAAACAAAAATACAAAAAAAAAGAATATTCGTGAGCCTTGAAAAATGCTATCTAAAGTTGGAAGTCTCATGGGGAGTCGAATTCAAGATAGTCGAGGCAGTGAATTTGAACGACACGGGTTGAAAATCACTAGTTTATCCCTCTGACCAAACCTTGTAACACATTAGTATTCATATGAACAATAACCTCGACACATTACATTTCAATAATCAAACCTGAAAGGGTTGGTCAACAGCGTGTCAAGATGTTATGTTAGAATTTTGGTTACAAATCTCACAATAGAACTCAGGTTACGGTACTGTACTATACTGTAAGTACTTGACCGACGCTTTGGGTCGATGGAATTACTATCATTAGCGTGCGTCTGGTTGAGTACATTAAATACTTTAATTTTAATTTTTACTGCATTACAACTTTGAAAATGGGAAAATAGTTTAAAATTCAATTTATTTTGCAAAGAGCTAGTTTAAAAGTGATCATTCATAAAAGTATTACATAATAACAGAGGCGGAAACCGTGTAAAACTAACATCGCTATTCCGACATGGATGACACGTTGAAATTTCTTTTACTGTAGAGTAATCAACTGAACAAAAACAAGATTACGATAATTATGAGAACTCAAATATGGTACCTCGAGTCCGTAGACTGAGAGAGAGAGAGAGAGAGAGAGAGAGAGAGAGAGAGAGAGAGAGAGAGAGAGAGAGAGAGAGAGAGACTTCCATGGGTCTTTAGCCTTGAACATATTCCTACTTGAAGGAAATGCAAATAATGAAACAAATTCATTGACAAATCTATTTTTAAACTAGAGTTCACATATATTTCAAGAGGGTGAATGTGAGCACCATAATAAACGGGTGCGTGCGCCATCATAGAGGAACCACAGAGGGTGTGCCTTCTAGCGCCCGGGTAACATTGGGTAAATAAAAACACTAAACGGCAAAAACAAACAAAACCATATAATGTATTACGTGCAAAGACTCAGTTGCTAAGCTAACGTACTCAATTCACACACAAAACAATAATGATTAGTTACGCTGTTGGAAATACGTTCACAGTCCACATGAGTCGAGTATTTATAGTTCGGAGAATAACTGGTCTAATTTCCTCTCCTCAACACACACACACACACACACACATACTAACACTAACACACACACACACACACACACACTCAGTTGAAGTGTACAGTTTTGGGTCAGCGGTGAGGGCCACTCATCATATGTTAACTGGTAGTGAGTGATGGCGTCCCGTGCTCTTTTTGTGGTTGACACCGTGTTGCTGCTGGTGGTGATACTGACATGATGGTGATGGTGTTGTTATTGGTGGTGGTGTTGACATGATATTGGTGGTGGTATGGTGGTGTTGACATGGTGGTGGTGGTATGGTGGTGTTAACATGGTGGTGGTGGTATGGTGGTGGTGGTATGGTGGTGCTGACATAATGGTGTGGTGGTGGTGGTGTTGACATGGTGGTGGTGGTATGGTGGTGTTGACATAATGGTGGTGGGTATGGTGGTGCTGGATAGCATAGTGGTGGTGGTATGGTGGTGTTCACATGGTGGTGGTAGTATGGTGTCTGGACATGGTGATGATGGTGGTATGGTGGTGTTGACATGTAGTGGTGGTGGTATGGTGGTGTTAACATGGGGATGGTGGTGGTATGGTGGTGTTGACATGGTGGTGGTGGTGGTGGTATGGTGGTGTTGACATGATAGTGGTGGTGGTATGGTGGTGTTCACATGGTGGTGGTAGTATGGTGGTGTTCGACATGGTGATGATGGTGGTATGGTGGTGTTGACATGGTAGTGGTGGTGGTATGGTGGTGGTATAGTGGTGGTGATGGTAGTGGTATTGAGGTGATGATGGTGGTATGGTGGTGTTGACACTGGTGGTGGTGATGGTGGTGACCCTTCTGTTTTCTCCAACTAAACCACCGCCTCTTCCTCCTCCTCCTCTTCATTCTCCCCCCAAACCTCCTGTTCCTCCTCCTCACATTCTTAACTTCTTCCTTTTGTCCACCTATAAGAAAAAGGGGGGGGGAGAGAAAGAGGGAAGGAGGGAGAGAGGTGAAGGAGGGAGGAGGGGCTGGGTGAGTGGGGAGGAGGGGCTGGGTGAGTAGGGAGGAGGGGCTGGGTGAGTGGGGAGGGGGTGTTAGGTTCCCTCCCATGAGACTCCACTTCACTACGCCCTCGTGTTAGCTCCTGTTATCAATCTCTCTCTCTCTCTCTCTTTCTCTCTTACCTAGATCAGTCTCTCGCTTAAGTGAGAGACTGATCTAGGTAAGTGAGAGATATATTGACAGCTAAGTGAGAGACTGATCTAGGGAAGTGAGAGATATATTGACAGCTAAGTGAGAGACTGATCTAGGGAAGTGAGAGATATATTGACAGTTAAGTGAGAGACTGATCTAGGGAAGTGAGATATATTGACAGCTAAGTGAGAGACTGATCTAGGGAAGTGAGAGATATATTGACAGCTAAGTGAGAGACTGATCTAGGGAAGTGAGAGATATATTGACAGCTAAGTGAGAGACTGATCTAGGGAAGTGAGAGATATATTGACAGTTAAGTGAGAGACTGATCTAGGGAAGTGAGAGATATATTGACAGTTAAGTGAGAGACTGATCTAGGGAAGTGAGAGATATATTGACAGTTAAGTGAGAGACTGAGCTAGGTAAGTGAGAGATATATTGACAGTTAAGTGAGAGACTGATCTAGGGAAGTGAGAGATATATTGACAGTTAAGTGAGAGACTGAGCTAGGTAAGTGAAAGATATATTGACAGTTAAGTGAGAGACTGAGCTAGGTAAGTGAGATATAATAGGAGATAAAGACAGTTAATTGAGATAAAAATAAACAGTTACGTGAGAGAAACTGACCTAGGCAAGTGAGAGATACCAATAAATAAAGACAGTTAAGCGAGAGAATTTGTGAGGTAAGTGAGAGATAATAAGACAGTTAAGTGAGAGGCAATTAGAGATAAAAATACAGTTAACTATTTTTATCTCTCATTATCTCTCACTTATCTAACTCAATCTCTCACTTTTTCTCAGTCTCCACTTTTTCTTACGAGGAGGATTAACCCACCTGGGCACAGGGCATCGACCCACAACGGGGCCCGGGGAGGAGGAAGCAAAAAAATAAGAGTAAAAAGAAAAAACAAATTAGAAGAGAAAAAGATTATGTTAGTGCCAAAGTTGGTTTAGTGTAAATAAGATTGTGATCAGAAACTCTAAGGGGGCAAAAATTGAGCATGAATTGTGTGGGGGGGTTTGAGGTAAAACAAAGTTCAAGAAAATTAGCGAGTTGATCGCGCCAATCTGGAATAGGGTGTTTAATTATTTGTTCCAGATCATTAACTAAGGACTATATAAGAAAGACGGGAGAAAAAGGCGAAAACCGCGTAAGCCACATAGCATATAATTATCCGCGGGATCAACAGATGGCGTTAGTGTGCAAGGAGCAGGTCGTCTGTACGTCACCTGTTTGTTTACACGAAGACCGGGACATTTAACCATGAGTGGGCGTCACCATCGCCCGTGTGCCGTATGCACACGTACAAAAATAGATCACCCTGAGTTTGTGTTTCAAGCTTTCACGTTGCTATATAGCATTGATCATATAGAATTAATTTACTGTGTGATATTGTACGTGTGTGTGTGTGTACACATTAAGAATGTCAAGGCAAGGACGTAAAGGTAATATCAGCTCACTCAGCTGGTTACCATGGACACGCTTACCACAGGCGCCCCGGGCTTTTAGTAAGCCGCGTTGCCAACAGATGGCGTTGATCGGCGCTCATTGTCTCACGTTTTTTTTTATCGATAAAGGCAGACGCTTTCCCGTCTTTCTCATATAGTCTTGGCCTCCACTCCACCTGAGTCATCCCTTGCAGAGCCAAGCCACTCTTTGTGATGTACTGTACATTGAAATCCCCTAGGTAGAGGATCTCGGTGTTGGGGTGTGTGGATAGCAACGACTCGTGGCAAGAAGTGATAGTCAAACAGTTCCAAATAGTTGGTAGAGATATTTTGAGCCAGATGATTCACCTTGCATATTCTCTCATTTATCTCTCTTTGTTCCTCTCCCTATCTCTCACTTTCCCCCATTATTTCTCTTTCTCGTTATCTCCCACTTATCGCATACAATCTCTTCTCAGTTTTTCTTTCTGTATGTCTCACGAACCACACTGGACAGAGAGAGGAATGATCCATCTTTTAAATTTTTATTGCACACACCTCTCTCTCTCTCTCTCTCTCTCTCTCTCTCTCTCTCTCTCTCTCTCTCTAAATGAGCGAGTGTAAGTGTATAAATAAGTGTCACATGTTTGTAACTGTATCATGTGATGTTCTCAACCTTGGCCACACTTACCTGCCTCTGACGCAAACCTTGACTGCCTTCCCCTTCACGTGACACACACATTAGGAAGTGAATTTTATCTACCAGTGAGATTTTTTTGAGAGAGAGAGAAAGTGAGAGTGAGAGAATGTAGAGTGAGAGAATGTAGAGTGAGAGAATGTAGAGTGAGAGAATGTAAAGTGAGAGAATGTAGAGTGAGAGAATGTAGAGTCAGTGACTGTAGAGTGAGTGAATGTAGAGTGAGAGAATGTAGAGTCAGTGACTGTAGAGTGAGTGAATGTAGAGTGAGAGAATGTAGAGTGAGTGACTGTAGAGTGAGTGACTGTAGAGTGAGTGAATGTAGAGGTGAGTGACTGTAGAGTGAGAGAATGTAGAGTGAGGAGAACAGAGTGAGTGACTGTAGAGTGAGTGAATGTAGAGTGAGAGAATGTAGAGTCAGTGACTGTAGAGTGAGTGAATGTAGAGTGAGAGAATGTAGAGTGAGTGACTGTAGAGTGAGTGACTGTAGAGTGAGTGAATGTAGAGTGAGAGAATGTAGAGTCAGTGACTGTAGAGTGAGTGAATGTAGAGTGAGAGAATGTAGAGTGAGTGACTGTAGAGTGAGTGACTGTAGAGTGAGTGAATGTAGAGTGAGAGAATGTAGAGTCAGTGACTGTAGAGTGAGTGAATGTAGAGTGAGAGAATGTAGAGTGAGTGACTGTAGAGTGAGTGACTGTAGAGTGAGAGAATGTAGAGTGAGAGAATGTAGAGTGAGTGACTGTAGAGTGAGAGAATGTAGAGTGAGTGAATGTTAGTGATGGAGGAAAGGTATTGATAGTTGAGGTAGGTAGATTAGAGATGTTTGTGTGTATGTCTGGTGGTTTGGTTGGCTGCCAGATATTGTAGACAGTGGCACTAGTTAAGTCTATAATACTCTATTGCAGGTGTGTGTGTATATACATACATATATATATATATATATATATATATATATATATATATATATATATATATATATATATGTGTATATATATATTAGGGGGCAGGGAAAAAACACTTTTATTTGAGTTGCAGGCTGCACTTTTCAGGCATCGTTTGTATGGCTGTAACAAACACCTGTGCAAAATTTCATGCCATTTCATGCATACTTACCCTGCCGCATCGCGAACGACTTTTTGTCAACTTTTAGTGTATACCAAAAATTAGGTGTCATTTAATGTTTTCCAGGATAATGATAAATTTTACATGGGTGACATCGATTTAATTCACATGTTATTTTACAGGTACACCGTATAGAAAATCATTACAAGTTCAAAGTACGCAAAGTTCCCCAACCGCCCAGCCTTCCCGTTAAAATCACCCCCATCCCACCCCTTTCCCAGTCATCACTTTTATGCCTCTCTCGACCGCCTGAGTGCTGTTTGGCCACTTGGGCACCACTAATGGTGTTTCAAGAATGTCATTAACCTGTAGATTTGACAGAGAAGCAATGTAAGGAGGCTCAGTCTTGAGTTCATTCCTCCAGTTAATCATGGAATGATAGTTTTTTGCTTGCCACTTTAGTTTCGGAGTCACCACCTTTCTCATGTTGACTACAGGAGGCACATCCTCATTCCTATCTCCATCTTTACCCTCCTCATCAGTATAGTTTAACAAATTCTCGTCAACAGCAGCATCAGAATCTTCCTCCTCCTCTTCAGATCTGCCAGTGCATTCTTCCTTTTGCTGATTCTCCTCTCTAATTTTTCTTATCATTGAGACAGCTTTTTCTCTAACAGTCATGTCCTCATCTGCACACATACCAAGAAGAAGTTCATCTGTGTGGGCGAAGTATGCATTTCTCTGGACAGCCTTCTTCACTATCGTTTCCTCCTCACTATTCAGGTGTTTCATATATAGCAGGGACTGGAATACGTTCCTTGAGCCGTGTGTTACGTAAGGGTGTATCTTGATGTAAAACCACATTGGAGCACTGAACTTTATTATTGTAATGACAATTCTTTTCAACTCATGGCTGGGTCTCGATGTTGCTACATACAGCCTGAGGATTCTACTCCATAAGGTGTTCCACCTTGACACACAGGGAGGACCTGGCTCAATAGCAGCCAAGTCATCTTCAACAACACCTGTGATAACTCCTTTACAAATCCTATACAGGTATTTCTGATCCCAGGACAGATCTTTCTCCACTTCATCATTAAACACAAGGAAATCAGGGAAACTGACTGGCTGGAAGGCGACAACTGGAAGCTCAGACAAAGACTCCTTGATCTGCTTTCCAATGGGACCACGCCAATGCTCAGGACCACTTGGTTTACCATCATAGTGATAAAAACTGCGCGGAAAGGCAGCTCATTTCCGTGAAGCTGACATATGAAATAATGGAGCGGGTGACCAAGTAACATTTCAAGATGATGAATGACTCCATTTTCTGATCCTACATTTACATTGGTTCCATCACAACCAACACACACAATGGGCTGCTGGGTTAGATTTTTCTCCACCAGAAACTCGTGAATAGTTTTGGCAATCTGCTTTCCGTGTCCAGTCTTGGGAGTCACATGTGTGAGATATTCATTGCCAGGCTCAACCATGATGACATAATGATCTTTCACCATCATCCTCGAACTCCATTTCTCGGTCTTCTCATTCTTTATCATCACACGAGTGGCGGTCTTCTTACCATCAAAATAGAGTGACGTCAAATTATCTAAACTAGCCATCTCAATTTCTTGCCTCTTAAATCGGTATTTTTGTCTCGCATCCCGCAGCTTATGTGGTCCAATAACCTGACTCTTGTCATCCTTTGTGATAATGCCATAGTCAGTTAAGGCGGCAGTAGCAATGGCAGCTCCAGCATAATCACTAATCAAGTATCGGTCACAAGCGGCAGCCAGTGTAGGGAGTCTTGTCCGGTTCTGTGAACTGGTGTCTGTCAGAGCCCTTGGATCAGGGACAAAATCAGCATCAGTATTGACGAGAGGAATATCTCTTGAATCATCTGAATTATCCTCAACATAAGGAATATCTCCAGCTACCAGATATCTATGTTTTTGCTCAAGCTGTCTCCTAACTCTGTCCGCATCATGCTTCTCTCTTGCCGTCACTCTGTCCCACATCTTCGTCACTTTCATGTCAACCCCTGCAATCTTCATCTTCCTATCACCTCGCTGGTCAAGGAGAAACTGCACCTCACGTTTGGGAACTTTTATAACACAATTACATGCCAGGTGATATCCGTCACACTCCTTAACTATGCACCTCACATCCTGACAGGAGGCAAGGGGACAATAACAGCTACAGTACAGTAACACAACATTGAGAAATGAAATGAGAAAAGGCTGATAATCAATATAGACATAGCACCATACTCATCTGCAACAAGACAACTTAAATGAAATAAGAGATATGAAAAAAAGTTGATAAACACTGAACAGAACATTGCACCGCCACAGCGGCTGTTTGGCTAGTACTGTAGGTAAATTTAAAAATTTCAGTAGAAAATGCGGCAGACTAAACCTCGACATATCAGCTTCAAATTTGGCATGGAGTCTTAGATATGTATATGGAACAATGCCTGAAGAGTGCAGCTTTGAGCAAAATTTCACTGCCCCCTAATATATATATATATTAGGGGGCAGTGAAATATATATATATATATATATATATATATATATATATATATATATATATATATATATATATATATATATATATATATATATATATATATATATATATATATATATATATATATATCCAGCGACCATATTTAATATTTTGTGTGTGTTTGTTTGACTCTGTGTATTTGCCTGACAGTAAGTGTGTATGCCTGACTGTGTGTATAATAATAATAATAATAATAATAATAATAATAATAATAATAATAATAATAATAATAATAATAATAATAATAACAATAATAATTAACGGTTTATTGAAAGAGCTTGGCAGCCAGAAGGCTGAAAATATACAGTTACATAATTGGGGAATGGGTTTCGATTTACAAATAATATACAAATAACATAAATGATACAGATAAGATATATAATAACTAGATGGGGAAAAGCTCAAACTACAGTTCATTTCAACATAATGACAGTGCAAGAAGTAGTATTTACTGGGAGTGAATACACTGGTTTATTACAAGTTATTGATAATTTTTACAATGGTTGGGACTGGGCTGTTCTTATAGCGATCAGTTCGTGCACGTTTGGGCTGGATGCGGTTGTGGTGTTGAACAGCAATTCTCGGGTATTTGTCTGACTGAGTGTGTATGCCTAGCTGTGAGTGTGTATGCCTAACTGTGAGTGTGTATGCCTGACTGAATGTGTATGCCTGACTGAGTGTGTATGCCTGACTGTGAGTGTGTATACTTGAGTGTGTATGCCTGACTGAGTGTGTATACCTGACTGTGAGTGTGTATACCTGACTTAATGTGTATACCTGACTGTGTATACTTGACTGTAAGTGTGTATGTCTGACTGTGAGTGTGTATACCTGACTGTGAGTGTGTATACCTGACTTAATGTGTATACCTGACTGTAAGTGTGCATGCCTGACTGTGTGTATGTCTGACTGTGAGTGTGTATACCTGACTGTGAGTGTGTATATCTGACTGAGTATTTTCAGCTGACAGTATGATGTTGTTACCCTGGCAAAAAAGACGCCTGCTTCAGCATGTTTGAAGGGAAGTTCTTAAGTCAGCTGCTGACACCCTGACAACTCCTAAGACAAGGACATCTGACTGTGTGTGTGTGTGTGATAACTGCACTTAACCTACTTGGGTGGGTTAATCTTACACAGCAGTTTACACGTGTACAAGTGGGATGACCTTAACCACCACCACACCCTGTAAACATCTCCACCATTCCTAGCCTTAACACCTTACCTATAACCCCCTGCTACTGTCTACATGAGAAAACAGTTAAACTACCTCACATAAAATAGTCTAAATGGCTTCAAATAAATATAAATTGTTATTAAAATCATTACTTCCGGTGCTGTTTTATGGAGTTAAAATTATTATATCTATAAGAGGAATTATACCTGTACCTGTACTGTTGTTAATGAATAAATTACATGGGTTAAATTAGTGCACCTGTACCCGTAGATTTTTGTAGTGTTGTTAATGAAGAAATAATCGACTGGACTGATCCATTATTTTATTTAGCTCAACATAAAAACCTCAGATTTTAACCTACGCCTCAGATTTTAGTCTATATTTATACGGATATATAAACACTAGTACTGTACAGATTTAGGTATACAAAAGCTTACAGGTAGAGTTACATTAATTCCCCTGAGGTGTACATGGTGGTGTCCTGTGTGTGGCATAAAATAAACTCGTCTGGCTTTACCTGAATAAAATATTAAAAGAGACGTCCCCATAGTGAAGGGGTTAATGGAGATAGTCTATTAACCTCCTCGCTTCTTAATCACATACACAGAACACAAATACTAGTAACGACAATTTATATCTAAAAAATAATAATAAAAAATACAAATAAATAAATAAATCCTAAACCGCACAGCAAGTAAGTTATCCCCGCGTGTGGAGTAACAAACAGCTCTCCCTCCTTGCCAGGCCACACAGCCCAACTCTTGTTTATGGCCTTCGGTGACAGACGGACAATGTAAGGCGCCTCCATGGTTGCTGTATTAGGTCAAGCAGGAGGAAGGGAGTCAAGCAGAGGAGGGGGGAGGAGGGGAGCACTGGAGGAGAGAGAGGTCACATAAAACCTATTGACAGCTTAGGCAAGTTAAAGCCTCATTTGTGCACTCAGGATAAAAATAAAATAAATTAAAAACTCCTTCATAACTTAAACTCCACTTTAAGGGAAGATGAGGAGACTGGTGACTGACTGACTGACTGATTGACTGGTGTTGGGGGATGTTGTTGCCAGTGGTGGAGTGGGGGAGAAGGTACCTGGACACACTTAAAGCAGTGTCGGTCTATCGTGCACGCTGACTCGTAAACTGAACTGCTTGCCTCATCAATCCTCCCAACATACAGACACCACCAACAGCACGTTCTTGTCCACACATTTTAACCCACAACTCTTTTTATCTATGGGTCAAACAGACAAACACGCCTCCTAATATTTTCAGTTCAATGATATTTCTCTCCACTATGAGGTGTAAAACAAACAAGAAACTTTAAATATAGATCAGTGTGTGTGTGTGTGTCCTTGTTGTAACCTTCCAAGAATAGATAAAAAAAATTGTTACACTTAATTAAACACACACACACACACACACACACACACACACACACACACACACACACACACACACACACACAGAGAGAGAGAGAGAGAGAGAGAGAGAGAGAGAGAGAGAGAGAGTATGTCCAGCCTCGAGATAAAGAGTCAGTAATGTGTGTGGTTGGGGTGGACAGGTGGGTGGTAGTTAGGTGAATGGTATAGCTAGCTAAGTGGGTAGTGGTGGTGGTGGTTAAGTGGGTGGGCATTCCTCAAGGACACGAACAATTCTGGCATATAACACTGGGTGCCACGTAAAAATTTTGCCGCATAACAGGTCGACACGGAAAAGTTCTGGTAGAGACGTAAAAACACAAGACATTTTATTGGCAGTGTCACGGTGGGGAGCAACACGATAAATCTTAGTCACCAAACAGTCAGAGGCGTGAAAATTTTTGCCACGTAGAAGGGAGACATACGGAAAATTCTGGCACCCACCGTGGAGTGATGAGGGGAAACTTTGGCACTCCAGCACCGACTAGTGACAAGGGGGAAAAAGAGGACGTAGAATTACCTTAATAAAAGATAATCGTTTCCGAGGCTTTGTTAGGATACCCCCAGAACGATAGGAATACTCCCAGGACCTCCAGGATACCCCCAAGACCTCCAGGATATCCTCAGGACCTTCATGATATCCTCAGGACCTTCAGGATATCCTCAGGACCTTCAGGATATCCTCAGGACCTCCAGGATACCCCAAGGATCTCCAGGATACCCCCCTCCCAGAACCTCCAAGATATCCCTAACAAGTGGTACACAATGGGTCAAGGAGCCAGCGGTCTCTTGACATCCTCCACACTACTTTGCTGGTAAAGCAAAGGCGGTCGAGTTCAGTGTCGGCTATACGCTGCCTCCTTGTGTACTGGGGACTTATACTGTGCTGCATGACGCCTATGGGACCCAGTTTCTATTTCATGGTGATATAATGTACATTTATTACAGGTCTCAATATATTTATGTAGACTTGGAGTTTTATTCATAAATTTAGTGCACACTTTAGCCAAGTTAATGGAAATCGGTAAACATAAGAAATATATTGACTGACGACACAGGAGGAGGCAGACAAGAACACAGTACTTCAACACGAGACGCCAGTACAGTAATCGAGTTAGTTTAATACTCACATGACTTTCCTGTTAAAACCTATACGTTAACCTTACTCATCTGACAGCCTGTAACAACGAACCAACCGCCTGTCTTACCTGTGAAAGAGAGAAAACCAAAATTAGTATGACATAATGGAATCCGTGTGTAATAAATTTATACACGATGTTGAGAGTTGGTGACACGGTGTGGTAAGAAGCATAACATCAACAACAAGACAACACGCGTCGCTCATACCAGAGAGATCAAGCCTCCCGGCCCTTGCCATATAAACATCTAGTGTAACTCGCCCTTGGACACCATCCAACCAACTACACATTCCCTTCCTGACGGGGTACACGTGACGATAGAGCTCCTCCACCTCCATCAACAACAAAACACACACACACACACACACACACACACACACACACACACACACACACAGTAATACATAATTCAGTCCCTTCCCAAATAACCATAAAAATTATAAATTGTCTTCGTAAATATTCAACCTTAATATACCAATCCCAATAATAATAATAATAATAATAATAATAATAATAATAATAATAATAATAATAATAAAGACCTACAAATCATCTCTCGGTAAGTTCCCTTTAATCTCAACTTCAGAACTGTGTCGTCAGGAGTTTTAGGAGACACTCATGGCCGCCCAGCGTGAAGGTACTAAAATATATACGGTCTTACCACCCAATACGACTCTTACATCTGCTATATATATAAAAAAAAAAATCCTCATAAACCTGAGTCAGCTGAGGGAATTAGGAGGAGACATTCAGCTCACACTCTTTCACAACTCACCTTAAATACTTAACCTAAACTGATCCATTCAAACGCCAGACCAAGGAACCAACGGTGGACCTTGAAAATTGGTGGCGAAGACATTCATGCGATACAATTTCTCCATTATGGGGATGAACACAAGTATAGTCTGGCCAATAAAGCTAAGTACAGGCGTTAGGTGGTACGGCAAGGTTGGGGGAGAGGAAGAGGGGCAGGAGGGAGGGAGATGACCGTGGTGTACTCATGATGATGATGTTTTGATTTTGATTTTGCCGCTTGCAGCGGCTACTTTATTGTGCACCCCACACTCATCCTGTGAGCGGTAGTGCAAAAGGATTACAGAGTAGGGTTTACAAAGGGTCATAATAATTAACCCCGTGGTACGGGCATGTGTTGGGTGGTGGTGGTACGGGCATGTGTTGGGTGGTGGTGGTACGGGCATGTGGTGGTGGTGGTGGTATGGGCATGTGGTACGGGCATGTGGTGGTGGTGGTGGCATGGGCATGTGGTGGTGGTATGGGCATGTGTGGTGGTGGTGGTGGGGCATGTGGTGGTGGTGGTGGTGTGTACGGTTGCATGGTGGTGGTATGGGTATGTGGTGGTGGTGGTGGTGGTGGTGGCAGGGCAGTGGTAGGTGGTACGGGCATGTGGTGGTGGTGGTGGTACGGGCATGTGGTGCGGTGGTGGTGTGGCATGGTGGTGGTGGTACGGGCATGTGGTGGTGGTGGTGGCGGCATGTGGGTGGTGGTACGGGCATGTGGTGGTGGTACGGGCATGTGGTGGTGGTACGGGCATGTGGTGGTGGTACGGGCATGTGGTGGTACGGGCATGTGGTGGTACGGGCATGTGGTGGTGTGTGGGCTTCATGTCCTTGTTTGGCCGCCACCCCAAACTCTTCCGCTCACCTATATACCTTAGGCATCCGCCTACAGTCATCCACCTACCTAGTCATCCACCTACTCAATCATCCACCTACATAGTCATCCACCTACCCAGTCATCCACCTACCCAATCACCCACTGAGCCACACACCATCCACAACACCTCAAACATGGCCCGCACATTACATCACTAGACTGTATAAGACAAACCAATCCAGTTATTACAAGTTACTAATACATATAGCAAGTGGGGACCATATTTAAAGTGACCTTCACACACAGTACTGACAAGGCTACAGAAGAGGCTAATGCTGCTGCTGCTTGGGCCGAGATATACCAACACACTACGCTCACATATTTCAGATTTGTCCCACCTGCAGGCGTCCGGGACCTCGATCTTCGTGCAGGTAAAAACACAACAATGCTCTCGAGGTTGTCCATATGGAATTTACAGCTATAAACAGTATTACAGCTCTTTCCCTTCTCCACTTCTGTCGTCGTGGGTCCATTGACAAATAGTTGAGTTTAGTTCAGCTTAGGTAAATGTGCTAAGATAGTGAGGAATAGCTCAGTAGTAGCACAGCTCTCTCCTACCCCCTCCCCTCTGCCACCCCTCACCAATACAAACCTCCTGGGACAGTTTAAGTCTTGACGTCCTTTTACGTGACAATGGCATACTTGTCTAGATACATACACAAAGGCGATGACCTCCATCACACACACACACACACACGAAGACCGAGCAATTGTTACAGTCACTCGAATATACAGTATACAGGGGTGTATATATATATATATATATATATATATATATATATATATATATATATATATATATATATATATATATATATATAATTTATCATGCTTTCCAATTATTGCTTCACTCACCCACGGCAGCAGTAATTTATGTATCATTAATTATCTTATAAGTTTACGACGTGTTGGCCCATAACTCTCGTCTAATTTAGGCTGGTTGGCGCCGCACTCAACTCACCCCGACGCCACCGCCATGCCAGTCACCTCTTCCTGTCTAACCTTACTGGCGGCCACCAATTTTTTTTTAATATACGTCCAACTCGTTTCCTTAAAGTTGCGTAAAATTTAAAAATTACCTCCCAAAATGGTAATACTGATGCCTGTGTACTTGACTGTCTCAACTCTTAACCTACGACACAAAGATGGGAACTATAAAATGTGTCGGAAAAACGCGAGAAAAACTTTTACCCTAACCAGACGACTTTATTTATCACCCTGGGCCTACGATAACCTATCACGTCTACCTCCTGCTCCTCGGCGCGTTGTCATCATTTGGAGGTGCAACTAGAGCCCACAGCCACACACGACACAATGATGAATTTTCTAAGCAGTTGAAGAGAAAAATTTTTGGGGTGTGTACCGGTCCTCGTTATAGCCTATAAATCTATGGCCAGCTATGACGAGATTCAATGTAGTTTATGATAAGAGTGTCTCTGGAGGGGGGTGGTGGGGGTAGGGGGTAGGGGGTGGGTAGGGGGTGGGGGGAGGGGGTAGGTGGCGTGGTGGGGGTAGGTGGTGGTGGTGGGGGTAGGTGGTGGTGTGGGGGGTGGTGGTGGTGGGGATAGGTGGTGGTGGGGGGGGTGGTGGGGGAGGTAGGTGGTGGTGGGGATAGGTGGTGGTGAGGATAGGGGTGGTGGTGGGGGGACAGTGGTGTGGTGGGGGTAGGCAGGGGATAGGTGGTGGTGGGGATAGGTGGTGATGGTGATGATAGGTGGTGATGGTGAGATGATAGTGGTGGGTATGGTAGGTGGTGATGGGGATAGGTGGTGGTGGGGGGTAGGTGGTGGTGGGGAGGTGGTGCAGGGGAGTGGTGGTGGGGATAGGTGGTGGCGGGGAGGTGGTGCTGGTGATGTAGGTGGTGGTGATGGTGTGTGTGTGGTGGTGTATAGTGTGGTGGTGATGATAGGTGGTGGTGTGGTAGGTGGTGATGGTGGATGATAGGTGGTAGTGGATATATGGTGGTGATGAGGGTGGATGGTGAGTATAAAGATGGATAGGTGGTGGTGGAGGGGAACTACACCAAAACTCTTACCTAACAGATAGTGTCGTAATCCTTGTCCTTCACCAAGACCAACCTCTGTTATTTGTGTATCTTTTGCTGGCTCCGTCTGCTCCCTCAGCACCACCCTCCCGCCACCCTCCCCCAACCACCACCACTACCCCTCCCAACCACCACCACCTCCCAACCACCACCACTACCTCCCCAACCACCACCACTACCCTCCCCAACCACACCACCTACCTCCCCAACCACCACCACTACCCCAACCACCACACCACCACCCCCACTATCTCCCAAACCACCACTACCCTCCCCAACCACCCCACTGGTCTCCCCCAACCACCACCACTACCCCCAACCACCACCACTACCCTCTGAACCACTGCTCCCTCCCCAACCACACCAAACCCCAACCACCACCACTTACCCTCCCCAACCACCACTACTACCTCCTACCACCACCTCCCAACCACTCAACTTACTCCCACCCTAACCCCACCCCACTACTACCTCCCACCACCACCCTTCCACCACCACCTCCAACCATCACCACTACCCCCAACCACCACTACTACCTCCACCACCACTACTACACCATCACCACTGCTACCCACCACTACTACCCCACCACACACCACCACCACACTACCCTCCCAACCACCACCATCACTACCTCCCCCACCACCACACCCTCCACCACCAATACTACTCTCCCCACCACCACTGCAACCACCACCACCACACTACACCCTCCCCACCAACCACCACCACACACTACTCCCCACCACCACCGCCACCCTCCCCCACCACCACCACCTACAATCTCTTCCACTCCACCACTACCCTCCCCCAACCACCACCCACCCTCCCCACCACCAATACTACTCTCCCCAACCACCACTACACCACCCCACAACCACCACTACTACCCTCCCTCAATCACTTCCACCTCCAACTACCACTACCTCCCTAACCACCACCACCCCCTCCCTGTAACCACTACCACCCTCCCCCACCACCACTCTCTCCACCACCAATACTACTCTCCCCAACCACCACCACCACTACCCTCCCACAACCACCACTACTACCCTCACTCAATCACTTCCACTTCCCTCTCCAACTACCACCACTACCCTCCCCACCTCCACCAGTGACCTCATTACAGTGATAAATGCAGCCAGGCCAACAAGGTTCTCAAAAGTAGAAGAGAGGCTGGACGAGGCTAGAGCGAGGTGTGGTTCTCGTGTACAACTAGAAAGCCAAAATGACTAAAGAAAAAAGGAAAAGTAGACAGTGTTTATTTTGATGATAGAGAACGTTTTTTTTTACTTAGTTATTCACGTGACCTGTAATAATATGGTGTATTTTAATTGACTTCAGAACTCGTGCACCTCAGGCCAGGTCAGGACAGGTTTGGTTTGACCGTCGACATACTTTACTGCACACTTATTCAAATACTAGTACAGGTATTGTTATTATTGTTATTATTATTATCATCATCATCATCATTATTATTATTATCATCATTATTATTATTACAGTATTATTATATAATTATTATTATAGAGGTGGATGGGTTGATGACATCACTCTCCACACCTACCTATGGTCACGGCCCTGCCCTGCCCTGCCCTGCCCTGCCCTCCTCCAACAACACGGCTTTGATGCCTCTCTTATAACCTCACAGGATAAGTATGGGATGCACAATAAACTAGCTGATGTAAGAGGCAAGATTTTAAGAAAAAAATTATGTAAACCTCTATAACTACCTTTTGTTTTACCCTCCACCACCTCTTACCCCTTGTCACCCTCTTGCCCCTTATCACCCTCTTGCCCTCAACCACCTCTTGCCCCTTGTCACCCTCTTACCCCTCCGCCACACCCTTTGGTCTCCCCTCGTGCGGTCATCTCCCCTTTTATCTTGAACCTCCCATCTCCTACCCTCATCTCCTGCCAACCAATCAACCTTACTCCTTCCTTCCTTCCTTCCTTCCTTCCTTCCTGTCTATCGGCTTCTGCTTCATTCCCCTCCTTATCTCTTCCACCTCCATCTTCTTCTCAATCTTCCCTCTCCTTACCTCCTGTATTCTCTCGTACCTCTCTCTCTCACACACACACACACACACACACTCTGCTTCCTTATGCTCATCAATGATGCCCTAAGAGAAACCCCCTGCTCGCTGGAAATATGTCGACGACTCCACCATTGGGATCAGCGTCAACAATTCTGCTCCCAACTATACCGCCCTCCAGGATTTATTGAACAGTCTCCAAAACTGGGCCACCAACAACCATGTCACCATCAACCATACCAAGACCATGGTTATGCACATCAACCTCTCCTCCGACATTGTCCCACCTCCTTCCATTACCCTAGGTCCGAACACACTCCAGGTTGATTCCACGAAGCTCCTCGGCGTCACCATAGACAACAAACTAAATTGGAAACCACACGTCAGTGAAGTTGTCAAAGCCTCCAGTTTCCGTCTCCACCTGCTCCGCCGACTCAAGTCCCTCGGAGTTCCTGCACACGAGCTCCTCAGTGTATACACAACATTCATACTTCCCAAGCTCACCTATGCCTCCCCCACCTGGTCTTCCTCCCTAAATGCCACACAACGTAAACACCTAGAAAAAGTGCAAAAGAGGGCATGCAAGATTATTCTCTCCCCTTCCTACTCCACATATCAAGAAGCGCTCAACACACTGACCCTTTCGACTCTCACTGACCATCACCACGGCCTCATCTGCAAATTTGGTAAGAAGCTTCTACACCATCCCCGACACCGGCCCCTACTACCACCTGAGATCCCCTGTCCGAGAATTGCTGTTCGACACCACAACCGCATCCAGCCCATACGTGCACGAACTGATCGCTATAAGAACAGCCCAGTCCCAACCATTGTAAAATTATCAATAACATGTAATAAATCAGTGTATTCACTCCCGGTAAACACTGCTCCTTACACTGTCACTATGTTGAAATGAACTGTAGTTTGAGCTGATCCCCATCTAAGTTATTATATGTCTTATTTGTGTCACTTATGTTACTTGTATATTATTTGTAATTCGTAACCCATTCCCCAAATATGTAACTGTAAATTTTCAGCCTTCTGGCTGCCAAGCTCTTTCAATAAACCGTTAATTATTATTATTATTATTATTTACACACTTTCAAATTTCAATATGTCTGACCACTAACCTAATTGAGATACACATGTGTGGTGGTTTATGGTTTAAGAGATAATAATTAACTCAACAAACACTTCTTGTGAGTGAGTTAAGGGTTTGCATAGTGATTACTTACAGATAACCAGGTCTATTGGCTCTCTGTTTTATGTTAACAATGAGTAGCTTCAGAACTCTCTCTCTCTCTCTCTGGGCATAAACAAGTAAGAATGTTTTTATATTTGACTGGCTGCTTTTTTCCCCCCAATGAGAGAGACGTCCAAGAAGTCATACAGGCAGGTGTCTCCCCCAAGCAGTGGACGTCAACAACAGGATATTTGTGTCGAGGGGATGAAGTGATGTGGTAAACAGATCATCCACCGTAATCCACATGACAGAGGAGTGTTAAAGAGGTCACCTACACCCACAGCTTCCCTCCCCTTCCATATTTATACCTGGTGCATCACTCTATGGGTTCAAACTTAAAAAAAAAATATATAAATAAAATGGTCTTATGATGGTCCTAATGGTTTGCTGGTCTATTAGAGGCTGTGATGGTTAAGTATACACTGTGTAAATGAGTCTGTGATATACATGGAAGCAGCAGCGTGGCACTCGACCTCCTTTCAGCAGCGGGGGGTGAGAGGGGGAGGGGGCTGGGAGTGTCTTGGGAGCAAACTAGTGACCCTTAAAACAGGGGAAGGTGTATCCACTCGGCCTCTACACGTCAGGAATTCCCCCCCCCCTCCCCCCGCCTGATAAGATGGCGTGACGTCATCTTATCAAAGGAAGTTGTCAATAGCTTCCATGGAGACTCAGTGTAGTCAATAAGATGAGTTACGTTCAGTAAAGTTACAGGTTAAAACTTTACCTTAACGTTATACAAATACGTCATAAAGGGATTAAGAAACTACAAATACGTCATAAAGGGATAAATAAAATACAAATACGTCATAAAGGGATAAATAAAAACAAATACGTCATAAAGGGATTAAGAAACTACAAATACGTCATAAAGGGATAAATAAAAACAAATACGTCATAAAGGGATTAAGAAACTACAAATACGTCATAAAGGGATTAAGAAACTACAAATACGTCATAAAGGGATAAATAAAAACAAATACGTCATAAAGGGATAAAATAAAAATACGTCATAAAGGGAAAAAATACAAATACGTCAAAGGGATTAAAAACTACAAATACGTCATAAAGGGATAAATAAAATACAAAATACGTCATAAAGGGATAAAATAAAAATACGTCATAAAGGGAAAAAATACAAATACGTTATAGAGGGATAAAATAAATACAAATACGTCATAAAGAAATAAAAATACAAATACGTCATAAGGGATAAAATACAAATACGTCATAAAAGGATAAAAATACAAATACGTCATAAAGGGATAAAACTACAAATACGTCATAAAGGATAAAACTACAAATACGACATAAAGGATAAAAAATACAAATACGTCATAAAGGATAAAAAATACAAATACGTCATAAAGGGATAAAAATACAAATATGTCATAAAGGGATAAAATAAAAATACGTCATAAAGGATAAAAAATACAAATACGTCATAGAGGGATAAAATAAATACAAATACGTCATAAAAAAATAAAAAATACAAATACGTCATAAAGGGATTAAGAAACTACACATACGTCATAAAGGGATAAAAACTACAAATACGTCATAAAAGTATTAAAAAAATACAAAATACGTCATAAAGGGATAAAATACAAATACGTCATAAAGGGATAAATAAAATACAAATACGTCATAAAGGGATAAAAAATACAAATACGTCATAAAGGGATAAATAAAATACAAAATACGTCATAAAGGGATAAAATACAAATACGTCATAAAGGGATAAAAAAATACAAATATGTCAAAGAAATAAAAAAAAACGAAAAAATAACGAGACCAAAATTACCAAAGTGTTAATTAACCTTAGTCAGGCACCTTCCTCCTGTATATACTGATGACTGAGCAGTTAGTGACCACACCCAAGGCCACACCTAGGACCACACTCTAGGACCACACACAGAGCCACACCTAAGACCACACACAGAGCCACACCTAGGACCACACCCAAGGCCACACCTAGGACCACACACAGAGTCACACCTAGGACCCACACACAGAGTCACACCTGGGACCACACAGAGCCACACCTGGGACCACACACAGGGCCACACCTGGGACCCACACACAGAGCCACACACCTAAGACCACACACAGAGCCACACCTAAGACCACACACAGAGCCACACAGAGCCACACCTAAGACCACACACAGAGCCACACCTAAGACCACACACAGAGCCACACTCTAGGACCACACACAGAGCCACACTCCCAAGACATCCTTGACCACCGAAGGGTCAAGACGTACCTGGCGCTCCTCTCGGAGCAGCCAGGTCAACTGTTAAGTTGGCCCATACCAACCCCCTCCCCTGAACCCTCCTCCCCACCGGAATATCAACAAGTTCTCGCCAGAAGTTACAATTTCATTTAGGAAAGGAACGGAACCAGTGTTAAACAGAGGTGAACAGTGGCGAACAGTGCTTAAGTCAGTGAGAACAACTCAACAGTAACAGTCGTACCCAAGTTAACCTTCACACAGTGAGGTCCCAGGTGCCCAGTGATAACGGCCCACGAGACCCAACAACAACCACCGATGTGTTAATCCGTCTACGATAGGAAGGCCTGGGACCAAACCTCACTCATATAACACCATCTGTGAGGGAATTACTACACCACATGTCCCTCATAACACCATATGTGAGGGAATTACTACACCACGTCAAGTCCCTCATCAAACCATCTGTGAGGGAATTACTACACCACGTGAGGTCCCTCATAACACCATCTGTGAGGTAATTACTACACCACGTGAGGTCCCTCATAACACCATCTGTGAGGGAATTACTACACCACGTGAGGCCCCTCATAACACCATCTGCGAGGGAATTACTACACCACGCCAGGTCCCTCATAACACCATCTGAGGGAACTACTACACCTCGTGAGTTCCTCCTAACACCATCTGGGAGGGAGTTACTACACTACGAGTTTGCTGTTCAACACCTACATTAATCTGTATATTCACTGTATGTTCCTTTACCTTTCTCTAATGAAGGCTTTTGTTAAACCACTAATGTATGTAATAAGTCATTTATATATTTTAAACCTTGAAGACTGCAAGAACTTTCAATAAACCGTCAATTATTATTATTATTTATTATTATTATTATTATTAGACCACACACAGAGCCACACACTAGACCACACACAGAGCCACACCTAAGACCACACACAGCCACACCTAAGACCACACACAGAGCCACCAAAGACCACACACAGAGCCACACCTAGGACCACACACAGAGCCACACCTAGACCACACAGAGCCACACCCTAAGACCACACACAGAGGCCAACACCTAAGACCAACACAGAGCCACACTCTAGACCACACACAGAGCCACACCTAAGACCACACACACAGAGCCACACCGCAGACCACACACAGAGCCACACCTAAGACCACACACAGAGCCACACCTAGGACCACACACAGAGTCACACCTAAGACCACAGAGCCACACCTAGGGACCACACACAGAGCCACTCACACCACACACAGAGCCACACCTAAGACCACACTTCTAGGACCACACAGACACACCTAGGACCACACTTCTAGGACCACACAGAGCCACACCTAAGACCACACACAGAGCCACACCTAAGACCACACACAGAGCCACACCTAGACCACACACAGAGCCACACCCTAAGACCACACACAGAGCCACACCTAAGACCACACAGAGCCACACCTAAGACCACACACAGAGCCACACCTAGGACCACACAGAGCCACACCCAAGACCACACAGAGCCACACCTAAGACCACACAGAGCCACACCTAGACCACACAGCCACACCTAGGACCACACAGAGCCACACCTAAGACCACACACAGAGCCACACCTAGGGACCACACACAGAGCCACACCTAAGACCACACACACAGAGCTACACCTAAGACCACACACAGAGCTGCACCCCAAGACCACACACAGAGCTACACCTAGGACCACACACAGAGCCACACCTAAGACCACACACAGAGCCACACACCTAAGACCACACACACACAGAGCTGCCACCTAGGACCACACACAGAGCCACTCTAGGACCACACACAGAGTCACACCCCAAGACCACACACAGAGCCACACCTAGAACCACACACACAGAGCCACACCAAGACCACACACAGAGCCACACCTAGGTCCACACAGAGCCACCTAGGACCACACAGAGCCACACCCACACCACACACACACAGCCACACCTAGACCACACACAGAGCCACACCTAGGACCACACACAGAGCCACACCCCAAGACCACACACAGAGCCACACCTAGGACCACACACACACAGCCACACCTAGACCACACACAGAGCCACACCCCACACCACACAGAGCCACACCTAAGACCACACACAGAGCCACACCTAGGGACCACACACAGAGCCACACCCAAGACCACACACAGAGCCACACCTAGGACCACACAGAGCCACACACCCCAAGACCACACACAGAGCCACACCTAGACCACACACAGAGCCACACCTAGACCACACAGAGCCACACCTAAGACCACACACAGAGCCACACCTAAGACCACACACAGAGCCACACCTAAGACCACACACAGAGCCACACCTAGACCACACACAGAGCCACACCTCCCAAGACCACACACAGAGCCACACCTAAGACTACACAGAGCCACACCCCAAGACCACACACAGAGTCACACTTAGGACCACACACAGAGCCACACCTAGGACCACACACACAGTCACACCTAAGACCACACACAGAGCTGCTGCCTAGGACCACACAGAGCCACCTAAGACCACACACAGAGCCACACCTAGACCACACACAGAGCCACACCTAGGACCACACAGAGCCACACCAAGACCACACACACAGAGCCACACCTAGGACCACACACAGAGCCACACCTAGGACCACACACAGAGCCACACCTGGCACCACACACACAGAGCCACACCTAGACCACACACAGCCACACCTAAGACCACACACAGAGCCACCCCTAAGACCACACACAAAGCCACACCTAGGGACCACACACAGAGCCACACCCAGACCACACACAGAGCCACACCTAAGACCACACACAGAGCCACACCTAAGACCACACACAGAGCCACACCTAAGACCAGCACACAGAGCCACACCTAAGACCACACAGAGCCACACCTTAGACCACACACAGAGCCACACCTAGGACCACACACACAGAGCCACACCTAAGACCACACACAGAGCCACACCTAAGACCACACACAGAGCGCCACACCTAAGACCACACAGAGCCACAATTTAGGACCACACAGAGCCACACCCCAAGACCACACACAGACACACCTAAGACCACACACAGAGAGCCACATACCTAGGGACCACACACACAGGGCCACACCTAAGACCACACACAGAGCCACACCTAGGACCACACAGAGCCAAACCTAAGACCACACACACAGAGCCACACCCACGACCACACACACAGAGCCACACCCAAGACCACACAGAGCCACACCTAGGGACCACACACAGAGCCACACCTAGGGACCACACACAGCTTGCCACCTAGGGACCACACACAGAGCCAGCACCAGGACCACACACAGAGCCACACACCTAGGACCACACATGCCACACCTAGGGACCACACCTAAGACCACACACAGAGCCACACCTAGGACCACACACAGAGCCACACCTAGACCACACAGAGCCACACCAAGACCACACAGAGCCACACCTAGACCACACACAGAGCCACACCCAGGGACCACACAGAGCCACACCTAAGACCACACACAGACACCTAGGACCACACACAGAGCCACACCTAAGACCACACAGTGCCACACCTAGGGACCACACAGAGCCACACCTAGGACCACACAGAGCCACACCTAAGACCACACACAGAGCCACACCTAGGACCACACACAGAGCCACACCTAGGGACCACACACAGAGCCACACCTAGGACCACACACAGAGCCACACTCTAGGACCACACACAGAGCCACACCTAGGACCACACACAGAGCCACACCTAAGACCACACACAGAGCTGCCACCTAGGGACTACATTGACAGCCACACCTAGGATCAAACAGAGCTACACCTAGGACTACACACAGAGCCACACCTAGGACCACACAGAGCCACACCTAGACCACACACACAGAGCCACACCTAGGGACCACACACAGAGCCACACCTAGGACCACACATGAGCCACACCTAAGACCACACACAGAGTCACACCAGACCACACACAGAGCCACACCTAGGACCACACACAGAGCCACACCCAGACCACACAGAGCCACACCTAAGACCACACACAGAGCCACACTTAGGACCACACACAGAGCCACACCCAAGACCACACACAGAGCCACACCTAAGACCACACACAGAGCCACACCCCAGACCACACACAGAGCCACACCTAGGGACCACACAGAGCCACACCTAGGGACCACACACAGAGCCACACCTAGGACCACACATGAGCTTTCACACCTAGGACCACACACAGAGCCACACCTAGGACCACACACACAGAGCCACACCTAAGACCACACACAGAGCCACACACTCTAAGACCACACACAGAGCCACACCTAAGACCCACACACAGAG